>NC_137434.1:32999131-33031631 GCF_964374335.1 Astatotilapia calliptera | reverse complement strand
GGCAATGCTCAGTGGCTAGAGGATCTGAGGGCAGACCACAGCGACCTCCCTGAACAGGGTCCAGTAACCATCACAGTGGCAGATATCCAAGAAAGGGTCTCCAGTATGAAGAGTTGGACAGCACCAGGGCCCGACATGGTTCATGCCTACTGGCTGAAGAAGCTAACTGCACTCCACGAGCGTCTGGCAGCACAAATGAACCAGCTGCTAGTTAACGAGAGACACCCGGAATGGCTAACTGAAGGCCGGACGGTCCTGATCCCCAAGGACCCCAAGAAGGGACCGGTCCCCTCCAACTACCGACCAATAACCTGCCTCAGTACTACATGGAAGCTCCTGTCAGGCATCATATCGGCTAAGATGAACAGGCACATGGGTCAATACATGAGCGGGACACAGAAAGGAATTGGCAAGAATACCAGAGGCGCAAAACACCAGCTACTGGTAGACAGAACAATCAGCCGAGACTGCAAGACCAGACTGACCAACCTGTGCACTGCCTGGATTGATTACAAGAAGGCCTATGACTCAATGCCCCACAGCTGGATACTGGAATGCCTAGAATTGTACAAGATCAATGGGACCCTAAGAGCCTTCATCAGGAACTCAATGGGGATGTGGCGTACAACACTAGAGGCCAACTCCAAGCCCATAGCACAAGTCACCATCAAGTGCGGGATCTACCAAGGAGATGCTCTGTCCCCACTGCTGTTCTGCATAGGCCTGAACCCCCTCAGTGAGATCATTAACAAGACTGGCTACGGATACCGACTACGGAACGGAGCAGTTGTCAGCCACCTCCTGTACATGGATGACATCAAGCTGTATGCCAAGAGTGAACGAGACATCGATTCACTGATCCACACTACCAGGCTATACAGCAATGACATTGGAATGTCGTTCGGACTGGAGAAGTGTAGTCGGATGGTAACAAAGAGAGGGAAGGTAGTCAGAACTGAGGGGATTGAACTACCAGAAGGCAACATTGCAGACATAGAGGACAGTTACAAGTACTTGGGGATCCCGCAGGCGAATGGGAACCATGAAGAGGCCGCTAGAAAAGCTGCAACCACCAAGTACCTGCAGAGGGTCAGGCAAGTCCTGAGGAGTCAGCTGAATGGTAAGAACAAGATCCGGGCCATCAACACGTACGCCCTGCCCGTGATCAGGTACCCTGCTGGGGTAATAGGCTGGCCAAAGGAGGAGATAGAAGCCACTGACATAAAGACAAGAAAGCTCCTTACCATGCATGGAGGGTTTCACCCCAAGTCCAGCACCCTGAGGCTGTACGCTAAGCGGAAGGAAGGGGGCCGGGGACTGGTGAGTGTCAGCACCACAGTCCAGGATGAGACAAGGAACATCCAAGAATACATTGGGAAGATGGCCCCAACTGACCGAGTGCTCAGTGAATACCTCAGGCAGCAGAAACCCAAGAAAGAGGAGGGAGACGAGGAACCATCATGGAAGGACAGGCCCCTGCACGGTATGTACCACCGGCAGATAGAGGAGGTGGCTGATATCCAGAAATCCTACCAGTGGCTGGACAAAGCTGGACTGAAAGACAGCACAGAGGCACTAATCATGGCAGCACAAGAACAAGCTCTGAGCACAAGATCCATAGAGGCTGGGGTCTATCACACCAGGCAAGACCCCAGGTGCAGGCTGTGTAAAGATGCCCCAGAGACAATCCAGCACATAACAGCAGGGTGCAAGATGCTAGCAGGCAAGGCATACATGGAACGCCATAACCAAGTGGCCGGCATAGTGTACAGGAACATCTGTGCGGAGTATAACCTGGAAGTCCCGAGGTCAAAATGGGAGATGCCCCCAAGGGTGGTGGAGAATGACCGAGCTAAGATCCTGTGGGACTTCCAGATACAGACGGACAAAATGGTGGTGGCTAACCAACCGGACATAGTGGTGGTAGACAAACAGAAGAAGACGGCCGTAGTGATCGATGTAGCGGTTCCGAATGACAGCAATATCAGGAAGAAGGAACACGAGAAGCTGGAGAAATACCAAGGGCTCAGAGAAGAGCTCGAGAGGATGTGGAGGGTGAAGGTAACGGTGGTCCCCGTGGTAATCGGAGCACTAGGTGCGGTGACTCCCAAGCTAGGCGAGTGGCTCCAGCAGATCCCGGGAACAACATCGGAGATCTCTGTCCAGAAGAGCGCAGTCCTGGGAACAGCTAAGATACTGCGCAGGACCCTCAAGCTCCCAGGCCTCTGGTAGAGGACCCGAGCTTGAAGGATAAACCGCCCGCAGGGGCGTGCTGGGTGTTTTTTTTTATATATATATATATATATATATATATATATATATATATATATATATATATATATATATATATATATATATATATATATATATATATATATATATATATATATATATATATGTATATATATATGTATATATATATGTATGTGTATATATGTATGTGTATATATGTATGTGTATATATATATATGTATGTATATATATATGTATATGTATGTATATATATGTATATGTATGTATATGTATATATATATATATATATATGTATATGTATATATATATATATATATATATATATATATATGTATATATATATGTATATGTATATGTATATATATATATATATATGTGTGTGTGTATATGTGTATGTATATGTGTGTGTGTGTGTATATGTATATGTATATATGTATATATATATATATGCTGTGCTTTTTTGGAAATCGAATTTCCCAGAGGAACCCACCCGAGGGATTAATAAAGTTCTATCTAATCTATCCTAATAATAATAATAATGGATTGCATTTATATAGCGCTTTTCAAGGCGCCCAAAGCGCTTCACTTCCACTTTTCCTTCACTCTCACATTCACACACTGGTGCAGGCAGCCACAGTTGTAGCCACAGCTGCCCAAGGACACAACGACCAGGACAGAGCGAGCAGGGGATCGAACCGGTGACCTTCCGGTTACAGATGAGCTTCCTAACTCCCTGAACCACGGTCGCCCCAAAAACATTTAGACCTGTTCATATCTGACCATTGGTAGAAATACTGATTGTTCACATTGTTAGAGGCATCAGTTTCAGTATGTGCACACACACAGAGCATCCTAGTCTCTCCTCTACTTTCTGCAGCTTTAAGGACCGGCGCTAATGTGTCACTTGAAGATGTCTGGGATCGTGACTGTTCAGGGATGTTTCTGAACCTTGGAGAGCAGATGTGTGAAAGATTTCTATATTTATATTTGCAGTCATCTTGTGGACGAGCTGAAGCAGCTGGCACTGCCTTTCCTGCAAATCCTCCTCCAGCACATCTGCTTCCAGGTGAATTCTCCAGCAAACACTCGGCATAAATTCACTTTCTGCAAACGTTCAGAAACTTTCTGCAGCTTAAAATGTACAATGTGACAACAACAAAGTTGCATTGTTATCATTCATGTTTGTGTTGTGCTGATACACAGATGGTTGAAAAGAATGAGTATCGAAGCCATGGAGCTCAGGCTGTGGGTATGCTGACGTCTCAGATGGCAAGTGAAGACTATGCTTGCTTCATTAAGTGGCTGTGTAACTTCTCCAGAAGCTCAAAGGTAAGGTTTTACTTTAACTGTCTGAGAAATGCTTTCACTTCCTGACACTGGCGTAGCCGCTGCAGGTTTCTGTCTCATCAATGATCTTCAGCTTAAGTCAAACAGCTGCTCAAATGATTTCAGTGTCACAGACAAATGTTTAGTGTCTCCATAAATTTCTGCGACTTTGCTGAAGTTGAAGCACACGTTCAAAGATCAGGATAAAACTCAGAGAGCCTGTTTTTTAAGCCACTTTAAAAAGAGTGTGTCCACCCTCCTGTGTGATACTCGGAGCATGTTTGAACTTAGCTAAATCTCATTGAGCTTCATCACCTTCTGTCAGTGGTACTGACTGCGATGGCCTCTACAGATGGTGCACCGGCTGTTCTCTGTGGATGTGGTGATGGTTTTGCTGGAGCAGCCAGAGAGAAGACCGGAGGAGTGTCGAGATCCGGACCTTGTTTGTTTCCTGATGCACAGCTCCCTTATCCAGAACCTGCTCTTTGCTCGACGGATGGATGAATCTCCCACTGTCCAGGGCCATGCTCTGAACTGCCTGGCTCAGTGCCTGGAGCTGCCTTCTCTCAATGCCACCAGAGCCATCCACAACCTCTTCTCTGCCAGTGAGACACCCTCACACACAGGAGTACAGTAAAGACACAGGCCTTCAAACGAAATCATTAAAGTTGTTGTGTTTCCTCTCTGCTCGGTTAAGCTGGAACCCAGACGGTGCTGGAAGGTGAAATCACAGAAGGTAAAGTTTGTTTTTGTTATATTTCCTGTAGTCAGGTTAAAAAACAAAAGCCACAGTCTGGCTCTCTGTGAATCTCACAGGTATTATATATCCTGGGAAAAGGCGGAAACTTTGTCACAGGACCACAAAACATGAAGAAAGTGACCTTCAGTGTCACGCTCTGACCCCACTTTGACAGAGATCCATTATGACAATTCCCATAGCTGATAGCTTATCTAAAGACTCTAATAATAGCAGTAGCAGGTGGCCTACGTACACACACCTGAGGAATGTAGTGCCGGCAGTACAACAGTTTTAAAGTGTCATTTTGATATGGATCAGGCAGCCTGTACATTGAGGCCGTTTTCCAGCTAATTTCTAAGAGTGTCATAATGACTCGGTGTATACAGCCATGGCTAGGAGACAGTATAAGCTTTTATCAGTTCTAAACTTCAGTTTGAATTCAGCCTGAGATCAGTAAACACTGAAACAACATGCAGAAGCAGTGCGTGCAAACCTACGTTTCCGTTCACCCTGAGGTCAGAACATGAGCAGAAACCACGTGAGCTACATCTTAGAGGTCATAGTTCATCCATCTCTTTCCACTTATCCAATTCAGGGTTTCTTCACACTGTGAGCTGTGAGAGATGGGCATAGCTGACTACTTATATATACGATATTATTAGTGTGTTTCAAAGTGTAAGGAGCTGCCAGAAACAACACGTAAGCTCTTAACCCAGGTGCAAGGAGCGATTTTGAGAATTTATCACATTAATGCAGAGAAGTTGGTTCCTGCCAGAAGGACCTGTTTTCTCATTAAAGCATCAGGCTGTTGCAGTGGTCCAGTCAAAGTCCAGCCCTAAAGCCGACTGGACCTGAAGAGAGCTGTGACTGCAGGGCTTATTTCTCTCGTTCTGTAAAGAAAACAAAGGTTTCCGCATAAATATCTCCGACCTGCACGCAGCCTGGAGCTAGCACAACAGGAAAGTGCAAAAATAAAGGATGTTACTGCATCTCAGGTGGTGTTCGCCTGAGCCCTGGTAAAGACGACACTATTTTTTGTTTCACTGACATAACTCTTACTGTGTTGACTATGACTGTACTTAATGGTGTTGTTGATATGACTGTTTCAGGGACTCTCAGTACCCAGCACACTCTGAAAACCTACCGCACTCTTCCATTCAGGACTGTGGAGCTGAGCAGCACTGACAGCGCTGCTTGTTATGGTGAGAGCTTCCATCAGTCTATCCTTTTTCTATTATTGAATAGCTTTAATATCTTATCGTGTACGTGACGGTGCGAGCGGCGGGGTATACCCTGGACAAGGTTGCCAGGTTGTCACAAGGCTAACACACATTTAAATCACTTTTGTCACGTGTTTGTTTTCATTCATGTGTTTTTCATGGTCTGGACCCTGGAGGTCAGTGAATCACATAGTTTCTGTATTTGATGCAGCAAAAGAGAATTTGGCCCTCCTCCTGCGGCGTGTGAAGGATTCAAAGACTAATGTGAGGAAAGCAGCATTGCAGGTACCTGGAGCTGAACTTAACCAGCAGCAGCCACGATTTAGATTGAAGTCATTTCTTGTGGGGGGGCGGGTTGAATATCTGCATGTTCCCAGGCTGACTTGTGTGCTCTTCCTGCACAGGCCCTGCTGGGTCTCCTGAAACATGACGTGATCCCCATGAGTTGGGAGACTCTTCAGACTTTGTCAGAGCGCTGCAGAGACCCATCTGTGTCTGTGAAAAAGAAGGCCCTGCAGTGTGTGGGGGACCTGCTCAGTGTGAGTGGAGCCACATGCTGATGGGACGGTCACTGAAGTGACCGTGGGTGAGATCTAACCCTAACGTCTCTCTGCCAGGTTAAACCAGAGTGCAGTGTGGTGCAAAAGGCGTGGCTGCAGGGGGTGGTGCCAGCTGTGGCGGACTCTGAGACCTCGGTGCAAGACAAGGCCCTGGAGGCGCTGGACCAGGTGCTGCTCAGTCAGGTCAAACCGTACTCTGCTGGCTGCCACCTGGATGCCAGTCAGAGGCTGATGTGGGAGCTGCTGGGCCTACTGTGTCACCAGTGCCAGAAGCTCAGGTGAAGCCAGCCCAGCGTTTGTCTCGTACGAAACAACATGTTTAATGTTAAATACTGAATGTGTTTGTACCCGGTCTCCAGTCGTTACTTTAGCAAGGCCTTCACCATCTGGTCCAAACAGAAGAAGTTCACCCCGTTATTTGTCTCCAACCTGATCTCACATACTGAGGCTGATCATGCTGCCGGAGCCTGGCTGCTGCTCTCCAAGGTTGTTTCTTCATCCTCCAGACTGCCTCATGGCAAGATTCTGGACGCCTGGGACAAGATGGTCAGGTGGGCAAGTCCAAATCAGTCTGCCACGTTTATGTGAATTAAAATGAGCCCTTTATAATCTGGCCTGTAATTTGGTGGAAAATGGTGAAATCTGCAAACCTTTCTTTGTTTTTGTTTTGTTCTCGCTCCACCTTCTGGATGCAAACTCAGTTCCACCATTTAATAAAAAAACCTGCAGCCCTGCTGTGTATTGTGGGCTTTTTTGGAAACAAAACAAAGAAGGTGAAGAGCAACACTGTACACGGGGGTAGACTGATGCATGATAGGCTTTGTGCGCATACAAACAAATGTATCCCGTTGTAAGGAGGGGGTGACGTGTGACGCAGAAGGAACACTCACCTTTCCCCTCTCTGGGAGATGTGATGTTATTGTGGTTGGTTTAAGGTTTGGACAGCAAAGAGTTGATGTTTTGGAGAGTGGCTGTGGCCACTGTCAGCAGATGCGGGAAACACAGGAATCTGTGCTGTGTTTACATCTTCTTGTGTAACACAAAACTCTTTCACCACCATCACTCGCTCAATCTTTGCCTCCCTGTCAGCAACCAGACACCATGTGCTGCCATATCATTTCTGACATGGTGGATTTTTCTCTGACATGTTTTTGTCTTGGTTTTTTCTTGTACTTGAAGTAAACTACTTCTTAGGAGATCTTTTTTTAACTGTTTCTTCCTGCACCAAATCCGATGACAGTATGTATCATAAGACATGGTGTAAATTATTTATCTGAGGTTTGGCCTATCAACACAATAAAAATAATAATACTTTTGCACTTCTGACACAAGTTGAAACAGAGGCTAGACTCTGCAGAGGGTTAACAAATCCCCAAACACACCCTGTAAAATGGTCGAGGGTGACACCAAGTGTAAATGGTCATAAATCACTTCTCACTAACAACAAGTCAGTCTCTTAATGTTAATGTTTTTAGCGATCACTGCTTTGCTATTTGCAGATAAATGTATTAATGATTTGATTGTCTCCTCTTAGATCAAAGGATGTAAACGCAACAACATGCTGTCACATCCTGTGTGTGATGGGAGACATTGCCGTGCATTTAAATGAAGACACAAAGGAAAGGGTCGTCGGTAGGTTGAGTAAGGGGACAGATGGCGGGGGATTACTGAGAGAAATGCTGTGACTCAGTCTCTCTCACCGTCTCTCTGCAGCTGATCTGATGTCTTGGTTGAAGACTTTCACTTTGCCTTTGGAGGTGATCAGCTCTGCTGTTCAGACTCTTTATCAGTTTGGCTGCAGTGAAGACATCAAGCAGACTCAGGTTAGAGACATCTATACTTCAGAGCCTGACGTACTTTATGACAGCATTGAAATCCTGTTTTCAGTAACAGAAACAGTTGTTGGTCTCCATCCTGTTTGGATGAGGATCAAACACAAGAACAGTTAACCTTGTAAGTTGCAGCAGGAAGCAGGCAGTGCCAAACTCCTGCTCAAAGTTTGAATCCGATATGACTGACGCCCACTGTGAGTGTGTCTTGTGTTTTTGTCAGGCTTTCCTGAACCAGCGCTGTGGGGAGTTGGTGTCTGCCTGCGAGTCATATTTGGCCAGCATAATCCTAACTGACAATGGAGCTCAGAACCTCGACGAGGAGCTGATGGTGAGAATAAACTCTTAGCAGACTTGTCCTCGTTACTCCAGAAATGTCCTTATGATTGTGGCAGAAAGGTAAACTTTCACTTTGAACTTATGTTCAGTGGTGTTGACACATACTCTGCAACCCTCAGTATCTTGTGCTGTTCTCTCTGGAATGACAGCTAGACAAGAACAATTGATATCTTAACACTTATTTACAAAGCAGCAGCCTAGTGATAGAAACCCAAGCCTCGCTCTCCTCAGCCAGCCTCTTCTAGCTCGCCTCGGGGAATAGCTAGGTCAGCTGCAAAAGATGATCTCTGGGCTGGCCCCTGGGTTTACCCCGGGGCCGCCTCCTGCCCAGAACAGCTCACCCAGAAGTCGCCCAGGAGGATCCTAATCAGATACCTTAACCACTTGACCTGGCTGCTTTCAATGCGAAGGCGTTGTACACTCTGAGCCTCTCTTGGATGGCTGAACTTCTCACCCTATCTCTAAGGGAGCAGTCACCCTTCAGACAAAGCTCATTTCTGACACTTGTACCCACAATCCTGTTCTTTCAGTCACTACCCACAGCTCGTGGCCATAGGTGAGGGTAGGGATGTAGATCGACCGGTAAACTAACAGCTCTGCTTTTATGCTCAGCTGTCTCTTTCCCATGACAGACAGAACGCCTGCATCACTGCAGCTGCTGAGCCCCTCATCCCTCAGTGGAACAAGATCCGAGATACATGAACTCCTCTACATGGGGTAGCAACTTGTCCCTGACCCAGAGTGGGCACTCCATCCTCGGAGGTGCTCATTTTAGCATCCACCACTTGATACTCAGCCGTGAACGGCTCAAGTGCGAGCTGGAGGTCCCCACCTGGTGGGGTGGACCACATCATTCACAAAAAGCAGACATGAGGGAGAAACCTTCCACCACTTGGCTGCGCACAGATACTCTGTCAAGTAAAAGTTATGAAAGGAACGGTGACAAAGGGCAGCTCTGGAGTCCACCACCCACTGGAAGAGTCGAACTCCAAGCTCTCCCTCTGTACAGGAGCTGATCCACAGCAGCAGGGTGCATACCTGTCCAGGGAAGCTGAGGAGCGGGATTCCCCTGTAGTTGGAGCACATCCTCTGGTCCTCTTTCTCAAAGATGAGAACCACCACCCCGTCTGGCAGACTGGGTTCTCACTCATGGATACCCACTGCAGCCCACCACCTCTCACACTCGCCAACTCCAAACTGGGACAGAGTCCAGCCCCTCTCTGAGGCTGGCTCCAGAGCCCGAGCCGTGGGTTAAGATGAGACCAGGTAGATATAGCTGGTATCGCTCAACCTCTCCCATGAGGAAGGAGCCGATGTTCCATGACCGAATTGGCAGCCTAGCCAGGGATCCTGCGCCCTTGGCTGCCGCCTAACACACATTGCACCCTATTAGATCACTGCATAGTTCTATAGCTATTAAAACTCTGCAAGGAATGAAGCCTTTGGGTTTTGGGGTGAACTTTTCAAGGCAGGAATTGTTCAGTAATCCTCACGCTTAAGAAAACGTGAGATGAAGAACTGCGAGGCATGAAACAGATCCAGCCTGTTCTTTAATGTTTGTGGTGTGATGACAGTTTTATCAAAACTTCATTCAGGAAGAACAAAAATCCGATGATGAAAACGCCACGGCGCACGTCTGAAAACCAACATGTGATCAGCCGTGCAGCGCTTGTGGCTCTGATGGACGGGGAACGTTTTCTCTTTCAGGTGAAACATCTCCACACTCTGGGTGTGGCATCACTTCAGTGTCCTGCCAAAGTTAACAAGAGGACAGTGCTGCTAGTGGAATCTGTGCTCACAACACATTCTGAGAAACTGGCAGGTAGGAAAGACTGATGCTAAAATGCATACTGTGTGTGAGTGAACGTCTCCAGAGACAACAGCACAGCTGCTGGTGTCAGGTGACATTTTGAATGTGCCCAGTTGGACGACCACGAAGTCTTGTACTGTCCAGGGCACGGCCAGGTTAGAAGGCTCTGCTAACCTGTTTGTCTTATTCCATCTTTGACAGAGTGCCAGACTGAGCTGCCAGCTTCACTGCCTCTTTCCCAGTTCAAAGCAAACTGGCTGCCTACCAGAGTAAGAGCCCATGGAGTCATCACTTTAGGTGAGGCGTGTGCGTCCTCCAAGTTTAGCTCTGACTCTTCACTCCGAGCCATGAGCCTAAGTGTTTGTTTGTGACTGTGCTTCAGGTAAATTGGCCCTGCAGAGTGAAGAACTGGCCCAAAAGTACCTGCCCGTGTTTGCCAGGGAGTTGGAGGTTGGCACAGAGGTTTCAGTACGCAGCAACGTGGTTGTGATAATGTGTGATCTGTGCGTGCGATATACCAACATGGTGGATCACTACATTCCCAACATCTCTGCTTGTCTGCGAGACAAAGACGCTGTCATCAGAGAGCAGACTCTCATCATGCTGACCAACCTGCTGCAGGTGAGTTGCTGTCTTTAATGTCACCATACTTCTGTAAGCAGTGCTCTTTTGAGACGTTCATAGCAATGGTCAGATGATGCCCGTTTCAGGATTATGTAATGGAAAATGAAGCAAATTACAGCTGTGACGTTACTTTGACATGTTAAACATGGATGGACTTCAGCGCCACCTCTTTTTGGTTTTCTCATGACTACGTTTTAGGAAGAATTTGTGAAATGGAAGGGCTCCCTCTTCTTTGACTTCATGGTGGCTCTCGTTGACCCGGTCCCTGCCATCGTCAGGTAATTCATACTGTGCATACACGGACAGGACGTGAAAGTGGGGTATGCAACCGCAAATCCATTCATTTTTGAATCCCCGACTGGCATTCACGACAGATTACGCACTCAGCAAACACGTTAATAGGAAGTCCGGTTGATTCGTGCGTAGGAGCAGGTTTCAGGCTGTGGCTTGTGTGTCTGAAGCACGAGGAGCGTTTGTTTTCCTCACTATAGTCCGTATTTGAATGTTGGTGTCCGTAAAGCTGCTTTCACAAGACCGAGGCTGGTATGTTTTACCTCCGTTTAGTCTCACTGAATACTGCCTGCTCCACCTGCTGCTGAAGAAGAACCCAGAAATGTTCAGCCAGCACTTCATTGAGTGCATCTTCCATTTCAACTCCTACACAAAACACAAGTCCTACAACAAATTCTCCCAAAGCGAGAGGTATGACCCCGCTCAGCTTGATTTCTCCTTGCTGTTTCCTCACGTCACGACATGTTTGTTGAGTTTATTCCTTTTCTTTGAACATCCACGCAGAGAACGCGTTCACTTCTCCCTAAAAGGAGAACAGTACCGTGAGAAACGCTTTCGAATCTACTGCTTCCTGTTGGAGCACTTTACAGACGCTCAGCGCTTCAACATCACCAACAAGATCAACCAGACCATTTTAGGTAAACTTAAAAGTAAAGTTTTAGGTTTTTCTTTTCAGAGTTGGGCCTGTTGTTAAAGCACTATTAACCAGAACCTTTGTCTTTTTATATTCTTACCTCCTCCTACATCAGCGTGCTTTGCTGATGAAGAGCTGCCCCTGGATGCAGATGGCGCTAACATTTTGTCAGAGACTTTCAACATCTTGAGCCTTAAAGAGTTTAAGCTGCAGACCATATGTAGTTCAGCAGGCGCTGCTGCAGGGGAGGAAGCAGAGGAGGAGAACATGGCCACCATGGCCAAAGCTGTTCTGCAGGCTGCACAGAAGAAAGTGGTGTCACAGGTGACGAGTTCTCTACATTTAAAATGCATTTGGTTCCTTTGTTCCTCTTCCTACTCATCTCAGCTTACTGAGGCAGTTGGTTTGCCTCCTTCATCCTGGTTCTGCTCAACAAGTCTTCCTGTCACCAGCTGTTTAGTCACAGGAGACCACGTGATCATTTATAGTAACAACGACACAAACAGCTGTTAGATAACACATGTTATGTGACCTATACAACTGTAGGACACTAAACTAGGCTTTCCATAAAATGACACACACTTCGAGCGATGCCTAGCACCGCCCATTACCAGTGTGTTACTCAATTTTGTAACCTGGTGTTCTCAGCAGAGCCAGAACTCTCTGAAAGTACCGGAGCTCAAAGATTCCCAGGTTACAGGATGCCAGCGAGCCGACAGCAGCTACTTCCTGCATGGCAGCAGCGTTTCTTCTAGAGAAGACTGCAGCGAGTCTGCCGTGGCTCAAAGCACCAGTGTTAATGCTCGTGAGCTTGTGGTGATGGCATATGTCCTGCATGCAATAACCAATGCAGTGACTATAAAGTGGTTTTGGTAAATGGACTGATTGTTATAGAGCGCTTTTCTACTCTGTACTCAACATGCCACATTCACACAAACACTGTTGTTTGCCACTTCAAATGGTCGGCTAGGCCTGGACTGTAAGGACATCCCCACCTGTGGTGTGGATGCTGTAACCACAAGCAGTAGCTCCCCTAAGCAGCGTTTAGAAAAACTGGTGGTGTTTTGTGCGTCTACCAGAGGTTGGAGGTCATTTACATCTAGAATGATGCTGACTGTTTAGTTTATTTGGCTCAGTCAGAAGTCCCTGTGAGGACACGTACTCTGCTGAGGAGGAATCATCTGTTTCAACAGCACAAAACCAAACATCGAGTAGTTAAACCTTAAGTTTAGATTCAAACACATGAAGCTTGTTTGTTTTGCCAGCACAGCCTGAACAGCTTTCTTCTGATTTCTGTCAGTAGTCTACAGAAATGGTGCTCTTGGCTACAACAAAGAACAACTCTAACCTTCCTGTTGCGTTGCAGGGCAAACTGACCTCTGAACTATTTAAAATATTTGTATTTGAAGATGAAGGCTGTCGCAAAGTTGATTCTGAATCTGATGACTCTGATTATGAACCAAATGAGCAAAATGCTGTTTATATCCATCTGAGCGGTGAAGTATAGAGGTCTTCATCCTCAGAGATGCATCAGGCTAAACTGTCTGCACCAAGTATAATGAAGACGCTCGAAATGTAACTTTTAACGTTTTTATATTTCAGCAGATGAAATATTTGAGATTGATTGAAGGTAATCTGCACTTTTGATCCGCAGGTTAGGAAGAAGGCCTTCATAGAGAACACTGTTCCTCTCATCATTAGCCTGAAGAACCTGCTGGAGCAGAAGCGCTCTCCTGTTCTCAGAGATCTCGTGGGCTACCTGCAGGTAAGTCCAGCATGCATGATCATATTCACTGATGATCTGCATGAACTATGGAAAATCCACAGCTTTACAGCACTGTTAGCTGCAAAGCATCAGCAGAACAGTTTGTGCTTCTGTTTCTACTCTCTTAAGAGAGAAAATATTGTAGCGAAGGGAACCGCATTAACCTCTGTGTGTCTGACATCAGGTGACTATGCAGGACTACCGTAATGAGGTGAAGGAGATTCTTTCTGGAGACGAGCAGCTGGCAGCTGAAATGGAGTTTGCTCTGAAAATAGCAGAAAAGGAGAGAGCGACAGTGGAACAGCTGGACAACGACAGCCTGGCAGGAGATGGCAAAAAGGCCCAGGTAAGAGCACAGTGCAAACCACTATGAACCCACTGATTTCACTGTCAAAAGACTTTCTGTGCATACAAATGTGCTAAACTGCAGGTAACGTCCGCTCCAATCGTCTGACAGGCTCAGATCACGCTGCCTGTGTGGGGTTTACAGACGTCTGAGCGCGCTTGTTTTTAATAAATTAAGGGGACATTTCCTCTTCTAAATAAGCAGAAACAGACAGTCTGTGAAGATGAATATAGAGTTTAAGTAATCTGCTGCTACATGCTGGACGTTCTTCTGGGGAAAAGGAGTCGGTGCTGAGCTGCAGACGGGGGGAGCCCGTGGTTGTACGCCACTGTGGATCATCCTCTGTAGACTGAATGTATGCCTGCTAATCTCTGCATACTGAGTATGAATATAATCCAGGTAGTGTGGATTTGATGTTGATCTGTTGACCAATCTCCAATAACAGCAGGCTAACGTTCATGTTTGCTGGAGCAGCAAGTGACTCCAGAAAGTTCTCACTAAGAACAGGACACGAGGATTGTGTTACAATGAAACACAGTCCTCACACTTTTGTACAAGTTCCTTGAAATATTTTCTCTAAACGAACGTTCTTCTTATCATCTGATGGTCTGAGCTATTTATTTATTATATGAATGATCGTTGTTCCTCCTCAGGGTTCAGCCCAGCGCTCTCCTGTCAGATCCACGGCCCTGCTGCCGTGTACCTTTGCCACACCGCAGCCACCTCGTCCAAACCTCCAGACTGCTAGACTGGCACTCACTGACCGGTAGGCTTCCAGCAGTATGAGGCACTTACACTCTACTGTAGAGTCTGATTCATATCTGAGATCGCTGTTTGGGCTCCTTCATATGACCAGTAATCACCGGCAGACTGAGCCTTTGGTTCACATTTAGTCTTAGACACAGAAAAGAAGAAGTGCTGGAAATGACCCGGCCACATCTACGAGTTCATATTTGTGAGCAGATGTAAACTTTAGCTGGTTTAATTCAGTACAGTGTGAAGCTACGGCTTAACTTACTGAAATTCCTGTGTGTGTCTGTCAGTGTGCGTGGACCCAGGAGGCAGGACGATGTCCAGTCTAAATCAATCGCTCTGGAAGGAACAGGTACTGTTCAGTTCACTGCTTTGAACAAATGTCATTTATCCTGAATGTCTGCCAAGTGGAGAGGAACTCAAGGAAAGCAACACATGTCAAGGAAACATGTGAAGAAACTTTCATCAGTGCTTGAAGCTTGCAAACATCAGAACTGTACATTCTTCTATTATAACAGTAAATGAAGGGCAGTTTTCATCGTTTTCACTGATCTCACCGTGAAGTGTGACTCTATTGAAACAAGGCAGCAGCAGCATTTCAGTCCAAGAGTTCAGGTGCAGTAATTGTCAAATGTATGCACAAAAGTAGCCCATGTAGTCTTTTCATCTTTGAAGTTCACTGCTCGACACATTAGTTTAGCCTCAGGGTGGTGAAACAGTAAAACAGTATTGTTCTGTAACAGAGGTTACTGTCAGGGACGACGCGGATGGACAAATATGTTACGGGACTGAGTCCAGTCATAACCATAAATGTCCTTTCATAATGAGGCCAGCGATGCATAAACAGCATGTAAAACATGTTTGTAGCACTTTATCCTCTGTGTTGTTGTAACCTCAGTGAGCAGGTCTTACTGTCTGATTCTTGTTTGCACGCAGTGTTAGATCCTCACTCTGCATTCCCACAAGTTTTGTGTGTGAGATCCATTGTGACGGTGTTTTCATTTGACTTTTTTAGTGATGGCTAAAGGAGCTGCCAGCGACAGAGCCATCAGCACACCAAAGGGTAAGAGAGAAGTTCCAGGTTGCCTCTGGCAGCTAAAACAGACGCAGGTCCCAAAATGAAGGTTGGAGAGTACAAAAAATGGAAAGTGAGATATTTGGGTATTTAAAATCCCTCTAAACACAGAAGGTAAAGAGCTGAACTTTGTGTTGACAGTAGGAAGCACACCTGCTGTTCTTCACAGACAGAAGAGTAATTCTCCTTCACCAAGCAGGAAATCTGTGGAACGGCTGCAGCGACGTTTGGCTTTATGATTTTGTTGCGCAGGACCAAACTAATGACAACTTCTCCAAAAGGAAAACACATTACAGATTTAAATGGCAAAATTAGCTTAAGTATACTCTTGCTGTTTTAAAAGAACAATAATGGATGCAAGTTATGATTCATAAGAACTGTCCACAGCAATGGGAGGCGGAGCCTGACGGGTAGCACTGCTGGCACCCTGGTTAGTTTGTAACCTCAGTTTACTGACTAACGATTCAAAGCTGAGAGATCTTTGCTGGTTTTGCTTTTATTTATTCTGCTGCTGTTCTATAGAAATGTCACATTCAATGTGCATCATCGTGCAGAGTATCATTAATGTGTCTGCAGCTATGGGCAGGGGTGGACACACATATTGCGGGATTGGACCAGAGCGGGCAGTAATGATCAGAACACTTTAAAAAGTCTGCACTCGGGTCCATGCATGCACATGTAAAGTGTTGGTATGGTTGGGTGAATGAGACATGCTGTACAAAGAAAAGCATAAGCATGTATCAGACCTCTCACCAATAAATATATGATGTGCAGTCGTTAGCTTTGTATCTGCTGTGAGCTCAGTGAGGACCTGAAGCAGAGTGGCTCCACTCTCCAAACTCTGCACCGTACTTTACTACATTATGGTACCATACTCTGTTGGTTATAATCTCACTGATGATGTAATCCACAAACCCTCGACTGACCCATCTCTGTTTGTCCACTAGGTGTCAAAATCAACTTGACCTTTGATGAAGGACTCAGCGCAATCCTCAGTGAGCAGGGAACAAGTAGGTTTCTGACCAGGCGCTGACGGTGCCAACGTTCGCTCTGCTTTTTGTGTAGTGAATGAAAACTATCTTCAGCTTGTTTATAACAATCACTGTTTTGTGTGTGTCGGCAGGTGAAGAGGGCAGCGTGCTTCATGTGCGATCGAGTGAAGCCCAGTGAGTGCACTTCTCTTTCCTTGGTGTTAGTTTAACTCAGTGCTGGTTCTGCATTAACTGGTTTAGTGCCTGAGCACTACACTTAATGACCATGACAAACACACACACAATCCAGCATCACACTGGGACAGCGACAGCAGTGAAGACAGGAGCGAGGCAGTAACAAAGTTACTAGTTATTACTGTGGAAACGACCACACCTGATTACTAAGAACAGAGTTACAGAAACATGGCAGCAAACTGCAGAAGACCTGAGTCACACATTGTTGGGTTTGTTTGCTCTGTGGTGTTTGTAGGCCTGCTAGCTTTGTCACATTGTTGTGCTGCTATTACACTACAGCGATCTATGCACGGGACGTGTGAACTGTTTAAACGCAGCTCTGTTGTTTGTTCAGGGCTCCTGGACCGAGGCAGTGGAATGTGCAGTCTCCTCTGCGTCTGAGGAAGAGACTGTAGTGGATGCGTCACTCAGTTTGTGTGTGTGTGGGTTGTCTTTATCTACAACAATATCCTTTCTTCTCACTTTGAGGTTTTTTCACTCTTTGTTTAGCTGCTTTTGCACTGATGTATTGATGTACAATATGAAATAAAAGTTCAACATATGGTGTTTCACTGAGAGGCTTCTATCATTCATTTCTATTGTCTTTGATGAAATGGAACAGCATAGCCCTTTATTGTCATTGGCATGTATAAGTGTGGGTGCTCCACCGCAGCTGTGCGGGAATAAAATATACATAGTAAGACCGCAGGAATAAATAACAGACATACAAAAGGATAGACAACGTGCCACAGGGACAAACGACATCGTTTCCAAACAGAAGGTCGAACTTCAGTCGTCTTACTGACCGACAGCGTTTCAGATTTAATCATACGTTAAGGCCTGCTGCTCAAGAGGCGGAGCCTCTCAGCCATCATCAGTTCGATGCCAGCATTACAGTAAAAGTTCATCCTGCTTATGACCATCGGCTGATATCTCTCAAGTTATGAAGTCATAAAAAGAGATGTACATGCATAAGTATATAGTGCAACATATGATGCACTATATACATCAAACCACAGGAACATCACTGGGGTTATAAGAGGCAGAAAAGCTATTTATTCGGTTTAACCTCTCAAGGACAGAAACGTAATGAAAATGCTGTGTGAGGCCTTGTAGTCACAGCTTTCCCACTTTTTAAATCCTGGACTGGCAGCTTGGTGGTGTGGTGGTAACACTGTTGCCTCACAGCACCAAGGACCAGCGTTCAAAGACATGACCTTTGCTCTTTACATGAATTGGAAGGATTTCCATGGTAATGAATGCATTTCTATTAGCATTCAGAACTTTTGTTGGACTGATGTAATTTGCATAGGTTGGCTCGACTACATTAAGTAAAATGATTCATCATTAATGAAGTTGGTCCAACTCAAGTACATTGTTGGAATAACAGAACTGAATAATGCTAAACTAAAGCAATAATAATAATAATACATTTTATTTATAGGCACCTTTAAGACCCTCAAGGTCACCTTACAATAGCAGCAATACAATTTAGACATGAGGTCAATCAGAAAAAAACAAGCATGAAAGTATAAAAGCTGAGCAAGGTAAAAATGGACTGAGACAGAATCAGGTGTGTGCGATTCTGAATAGATGATTTTGAGACGTGATTTAAAAGTGGTGAGAGAGTTTGTGGTCCGGAGGTCTGGTGGAAGTGCAAAGTCAGAATCAGAATACTTTATTGATCCCTGGGGGAAATTATTTTTTGTTACAGTGCTCCATTTTAAACCAACATTAAGACAAGACAGACAATACGCTAACTAAGAATAGTACAATATATACATATATATACATACATACATACATAAGTCACTCATAAATAAATATCTGGAAAAGAAACATGTGTAGCTGTAGCAGCAAACAGTGTGTTAAGTGGATGCGTTGTACAGGGAGATGGCCACAGGCAGGAATGATTTCCTGTGTCGTTCAGTGGTGCTTTTCGGTAATCTCAGTCTCTCACTGAACGAGCTCCTGTGACTGACCAACATGTCATGGAGTGGGTGGGAGGTGTTATCCAACATTGTCTTTATCTTGGACAGCATCCGCCTCTCCGACACCACCTTGAGGGAGTCCAGCTCCATCCCCACAACATTGCTGGCCTTACGGATCAGTTTATTAAGTCTGTTGGCATCTGCGACCCTCAGCCTGCTCCCCCAGCATGCAACAGCATAGAGGATCGCACTGGCCACAACAGACTCATAGAAAATCCTCAGCATTTTCTGGCAGATGTTGAAGGACCTCAGTCGCCTCAGAAAATAGAGACGACTCTGGCCCTTCCTGTAAAGTGCTGTGGTGTTTTTAGCCCAGTCCAGTGGGGTTTATTGCCAAATGTTGAGCAGGTTTACAACATTAGGAAATTGCTGCGGTGCTTCAGTGCAAACATGCTGTCATAAATAGCACTTAAATAGACATGGAAAAAAATAAAAGTAGGGATAAGAATTAAAAGTGCTACGTGGAAAGATATATACATGAGTGCAGGTGGTGATCAGTGCCAAACATAGAATGATGCAGTGACACAGCGTAGGGTCATGTGTTAGTGGTGGGAACAGTCATGTGGTTATTGTTCATGTGTCCGACAGCAGAGGGGAAGAAACTGTTCTTATGGCGAGAGGTTCTGGTGCGAATGGACCGGAGCCTCCTGCCTGAGGGGAGCAGGTCAAACAGACTGTGTCCAGGGTGAGAAGGGTCAGCTGAGATCCGAGCTGCACGCCGCAGTGTCCTGGAGGTGTACAGGTCCTGCAGAGATGGGAGTCTGCAGCCAATCACCTTCTCAGCAGAGCGCACAACACGCTGCAGTCTCTGTTTGTCCCTGATAGTGGCTCCAGCGTACCACACGGTGATGGAGGAGGTGAGGATGGACTCGATGATTGCAGTGTAGAACTGCATCATCGTCCGTGTTGGCAGGTTGAATTTCTTCAGCTGCCTCAGGAAGTACATCCTCTGCTGGGCTTTCTTGATGACGGAGGTGATGGTGGGCTCCCACTTCAGGTCCTGGGTGATGGTGGTACCCAGGAAGCGGAATGAGTCCACAGAGGTGATGGGGGTGTCAGTCAGGATGATGGGGGGGAGTGGGGCTGTGTGCTTCCTGAAGTCTCGGGGCAGAACAACTGAAGCACCTTAATCATGTGGAAATCCTTTCCATTATTTTTTATTTGACAAACAGGTGTGAAAAGAAAGAGTGAAAAAAGTGTAACTGAGTCAAAAAGGCACGATGTTGGAATCATGCAGTCATGATATTCATATGAGAGCTGAGCGCACTATTCCATCTGTCTAGCAAAGGATTTCACATTGGTTATTACAAAAAGGTAACATATGGTCTATTTGTATTTGGTATAAGGTACTAATCAATGTAAAAAAAAATAAATAGATAAACAACATTATGATTAAAAATATTAAAATGAAAAAATGGGTTGGACATATCTCCTTAATCTCACACGAAATAGAAAAATATATTTCTCTAAGCAGAATATTGATCCATGTCTGCACAGTGTTATATGTTTAGAGTTGGCGCGGCTTACAGCATTACAGTGGGGACCACAGCGATCTTTAGCAGTAAAATATAAAATTAAAAATGCATACATTGTATCAGGATCTGAAAAGTGAAGTCAGTGCAAAAGTGCCATAAACGTTGTTATTAATGATCACCAGGGAAAAAGTGCAAGCATTATTAATCAAATCAACAGCTGCCTCATCATATCTGCTTTCAACTTTAGGCATTGTTACTTCCTTATGTACTGACCCTTACCTTCCTTAATGCATTGTTAATGGATAGTACAGGGCCGCTGACATACAATTGGGGTAGTTATAGATATTATGCATTTCTGAAAGAGATATGTAGCCAATATTACACTTTTTCACTTAGCAAAAATAACTGCAAATGTGTCAGACTCCTGACTAAAAATGCACTACTTGCTAATACATGAAAATGAATATTAATATAGTAAACCAAATTAAGGCAGTTGAGCCATTTATCTTGATAAAGTAACCTACAGCAAATTTATAACAAGACACAAGAAGTAAATGTAGGCTATTTTTCTTGTATACGCATTCTGTGTAATCTACAACCTACACAACGATACGTATTTAATCTAACTGTAACTGTAGAAATTAATAGTAAGTCAATCGGATCCTAGAAGTGGGTAGGGCTTAAATATCCCAGCGTCAGTGAACGCTCCCAAGGACATCGGCGGGTTGTCTCCCGCTCTACCCACATGACAGCCTTCCTTTCCTCTTATTGGCTGTTTTGAAAATACATCCCGTGAGCTCATTGGACTGTTTTAACCTGCTGCTGCACTCCAGTCATTTCAAAAGAGTCCGGGAGCGGTCCAGCGGCAGTTTGTTCGTGTCTGTAAAAAACGAGGCACAAACAGGTAATTTTTTATATTTGTCAGTACAAGTGAAATTAAAATTTTACATTTAAAAGACTCCTTAGCTAATGCGGAACATAACGCCCGACACAACGTGTCTTAGCAGTTAGCATGACATTCAAAAAAGGTGTCTTTGACGGCTAAACACTTTGTTAAGCTAACGTTAGTGGTCCTCTCTTGGTCGTTAATCAGAAAAGCTAATTTCACGACTGCTTAATATCTAACCAGCCTTAGTTACTAAAACGAGTGAAAGAGCGACGGGAAAACGTGCGAGCTGCTTAATGCAACAAAACTAACGTTTCAAAACGTCCCCGTTCGTATTTTGAGGTAGCCTGCTGTTCTGGCGAAAGGCCTGTCTGCATTACTGTAAGTGGGTAAATTAACGTGACATGAGTTTCCAGTTTGAATGATTTCCGTACAAGTCGTGCTCGATACGAACAGGCTTGTTGTAAGTTCATTTTTAGATAAAAGGCCGATCTAATATCGACACTCAACAAATGATTAGATGTGTGTGTAAGCTGATCGAAGTGAATGCAGGTCCTCGGAAGTTGTTTACGTTACAGCCTGTTTTTCTCTTTCTCCTTTCAGGCAATAATGGAAGACTACCTGAAAATAGAGAAAATCGGAGAAGGTTAGTTTTAACGTATGGTTCATCTAAATTATTCACATGAAGCTCTACAAATGTTGATACTTCAAAAATGTGTAATTATGTGTGTAGTCAAGTTTTCTTGTGCATCTTGTAATCTCTGTTTGCTCAACAATCTCATGGTTATAAAGTTGTTCTAGTGTAACTTTTCTTTTGACAAGAATTACTTTGGTAACAAGTAATGATGTCCAGCAATTTGGAAGCTGCCAGCACATTTCATCCAGTGCTCGTGCTTTCCCCCAGGTACATATGGGGTTGTGTATAAAGGTAAGCACAAGGCAACGGGGCAAATTGTGGCTATGAAGAAGATCCGACTGGAGAGTGAGGAGGAGGGCGTTCCCAGCACAGCTGTCAGAGAGGTTTCTCTGCTCCAGGAGCTGAAACATCCCAATGTTGTACGGTAAGCTCTCAAGTTCTTTGTTTGATCTTAAAATCCTTTTGGTTTTTATAACATGAGGTTTGAATTTTTATATGTACAATACTTCTCTGTATTGTCTGTATTGTCTGGTGCCCTTTGTGCAGCATGGAGAGACATGGTGTTGGTCAAACAATAGAAACTATTGTGAAGTTTTGAACATATGCATCAAGTTCATTATATAAATGCATGTGTAGCAATAGTTGACACTGCAGGATCAACAGTTTCAGTATTGTGCAGAGTGCTGGAAGAAGTCAAGTAGTTGCTGCTCAGTCACATCTAATGAGAAAATGTACACATAAAGTATGAACTCATGTGTATTTGTGTGCGTAATCCAGACTCCTAGATGTCCTAATGCAAGAATCTCGTCTCTACCTCATCTTCGAGTTCCTGTCCATGGACCTGAAGAAATACTTGGACTCCATCCCCTCTGGCCAGTACATGGACTCTATGTTGGTCAAGGTAAGTATTACATTAATTCAGTGGTGCAATAGTTGCTTGAACTCGAAGCTTTTAAATCTGAGATGGGTTACGTTTAGGGGTGGGTTTTTATAATCGATTCTGGCGTGGATAACGTGAAATCGATTCATTAAAATCCTGAATCGATTTTTTTAATATAAATTTATTTTTCCCAAAATGCCAGAATCTCAGGTGAAAGATCACAAACTTTCAATAACCACCAAACAGCTAAGACAGTAAACGAGAGCAGGAACACGGATTCTGCACAAAGACGTAAACACACAGCGCGACCCGCGGATCAGAGTCGGTGAGATGTCGCCTTTCTCACCTAATGGCACGGTCACGGTCGGGGCCGAAAGCCGACAGCTCGCTGATTCTGATGTGTCGGCGGGTCGGCGCTTTGCGTTTACGCCCTTTTTGCGCCGATTCTAAAGCTGTTAGTTTGATCTCCCTCCAAACTATATATTTTTTCCCGTTTACATACTTCTGTAAAGAAAACCTAATTTCTGCCGTTCAATACTGAACAAATGTAAACTTTTTAAAATTATGCAAAACGCTCAGCCGTGTCTCTAATAAAACCTCTGTAACGTCAGAGGTGATGTTCATGTGTTCATTAATGGTTTTCTTTCGTTTTTGATGTACTGCAGAATATTTTTATAAAATCCAGGCCAGGAAAACCTTCATGTTTTTCTTTGTTTTATCTTCAGCTACTTTGACACAAAGGCATCTGCTGTGATGCTCACACTTTTGATCAAGTCTTGCGTGTGTCAGCTTCTTTTTTATAGATACAAAAATATGTAAATTTACTGATCTGAATTATAATATTTCTGACTGTCAAAATTTCCCAGATTCAAATCCAATCGAATCGATTCGGGGCCTTGTGAATCAGAATCGAATTGATTCTAGAAATCAGTGACGATACCCAGCCCTAGTTACGTTATCAGATAATATATTACATAATTGATAAGCCAAATTCTTAAAGTTACAGTGTGCAAAATGAGTAGATTGCAGTCTCAACCCTCCCAATTCAGGTGCTTTCTGTTACATTTTAAGGTTTTGTGTCATTTGGCTGCTGGTCAGCTCATCTAAAGATCTGCTCGTTCTCCAACACTGTTTAGAGCTACCTTTACCAGATATTGGAGGGCATCTACTTCTGTCACTGTCGCCGAGTGCTCCATCGTGACCTGAAACCACAGAATCTGCTGATTGACAACAAGGGCGTTATCAAACTGGCAGACTTTGGTTTGGCTAGAGCCTTTGGTGTTCCTGTCAGGGTCTACACCCATGAGGTAAGGATCCTTGCTCACAGCTCCTGGGATATGCAGGCCACTGCATCTCAAACCATTTCTTTTACTTTTTCTTGTAATTTTAAAAACCAAGAAAATCCTTACAGATTTAGACCGACTCTGTACAGGTGACCCTCTGGGGTCGACGGGCGCATCACATGACCAATCTACGATGTGTCGCTTCAAGGCACTCGTGTTGAAAGTGAGGACTTCAAACTATGTACCAGTTTTGAAACGCCGCGTAAAACCAGAGTTGTGATTTTGCGTGATGCTTTTTCTTGAATGTTATTGTCACATTTAGCACAGGAAGAAACAGTAAAAGCATAATTTATTTTTATATTTATCATTTTATTTTTTCTCTTTTATATTTCACTGCATCATTGTTGTGCATTTTATTATTTTTCGTGATGTTTTACATTGTTAAGCACGTTGTTGGAAATGTGCTGCATGAATAAACCGGGTCAGGCAGCATTTGTTTGTGAGAGGGGAGAGTTTTAGAGCGACGCACAAATAAACTGCCGTCTGCTTTGTAATCGTAGTGGTTCAGAAACAGGCTGCAAGCGTTTCATACAACTGTGTTACAAAATGTTATAAAGTTACAAAAACAATTCATTAAACATGTTTATGGTTATTATAAACTGTCAGAATGAGACCATGAGTGTGAATCCAGACATGTGAGAATGACATCAAACAAGGCGGCGCGACTAGTTTGTAAATCTGACACGGTCACAAACAGCCTGGTATATCCTGCTTTGTGTTCCCAGGTTGTCACTCTTTGGTACCGGGCCCCAGAGGTCCTGCTGGGCTCACCCCGATACTCCACCCCCGTTGATGTTTGGAGCACTGGGACAATCTTTGCAGAACTTGCTACTAAGAAGCCTCTGTTTCATGGAGACTCTGAGATAGACCAGCTCTTCAGGATCTTCAGGTAGACACAGCAAAAACATCTTCATGTGTTTAGGAACAATAGAAGCTGAAGTTTAGTTGAACTGCTGATTTCAATTTGAATTGAGAACGACGGGCAAATATGAAGAACTGTTGGTGCGAGACAAGATGAGCTCAGCCTTTTGTGTGAGTGGGAGAGACGATGGGCTGAACCCGTGGATCTCATGTTTCCACGTGTGGTGTTCGTGTACTCACGAGGACTGGCTGTCCCTGCTTTGTGCCTGGCTCTTAAAGACTGCAGTCTGACTGTGCACACAACTACTGTGTCTGCTGTGGGGCAACCAACTCTGAGTGTAGCTTATCACTGTTAAAGGAAAGGCAAGAAAATCACAACAAATAAGTACCAAGTGTATATACAGTATGTACAGAGCTGATAGCATTGATTAGGGCTGAGGTCTGGTTGTCAATGACCTCAGCGTCCTGGATCTCCTGTGGGAGGACAGAAGCTTAAACACCTGGTGTCCTGAGTGTGTGCAGGTCCCCACAGTGATGGGTTTCCTCCAGGGAGGAAAAGAGGGGCCAGTAACGAGTGTTTTAGCCTCTGTTAATGACCCTTTAAGTGCCTCCCTGTGTGCTGTAGTACAGCTCAAGAACCACACAGACATGCAGTCGTCACCAGCTCCCTGTTCAGGTTCAGGTTTTAGATCCCTCAGTAAGTGGAGATGCTGATGGGTTATAGGTCAGCCTTGCTGAAGTTTCAGTCTGCACAGCATCACAGCAGCCAGTTCAGGCTGCTTATGGTCTGTCTGGGTAGTGGAACGATTGCGGCTGAATTCAGGGATGGTGGGCTGAAGGACTGGGACAGTGATGCACTGATGCTCTTAGTGAAGTGTGCACCTCGCACCATGACAGCTGAGCTGTGGCTTCCTTGAGTCTATTGTTCATCGTCGAGCACAGCATCACCCTCAGCTGTCACGCTGTTTCTGGTGTTGTAGTGGGTTAGGTTCTGGACTGCCTTATACATCTGCCAGGTCTCTAGCTGCGTAGATAAAAAAAGTAATTAGGTGGAACAGCAACCTCACACGTGTGATTGACATGTCACAGTTAACACATCTGTTACCTGGTATTCTTCTACATCATCACTTCATCAGGATGAAGCCTTTGAATGTAAGTGTGTGTGGTGAACAACAACACATTGTTGTTATAGCAAACATAAGTGCTACATAGCTATCTTAAACGCATAATCTGTTGTTGACTCTGTGTAGAGCCAGAGAAGTTGTGTTAGTGTTAATGTCACGTTGATGTCCTAACGTAGAGCTGACCGAGTCATTCCTACAGTTTGAGGCCGCCTGGATTGTGTGGAGAAGCAGGGATTGGTAAGATTAGGCCTGTAAGGCAGGGTTGGTGTTCACATCTCCACATTATTCTGGCAGCTCTTTAAAACAACAACAACGAGTGTGTCTGTGTGTCAGATTTAAAACAGTCTGTTTTCTCTAAAGCTTCAGCTGTAGACTGTCTTTGGTGTTTTAACACTTTGTGGCTCATGGAAACAAACAAATGAACTGACCCTGGAGTCTTTGTCTTTTTTCCAGGACGCTGGGAACCCCAAACAATGATGTGTGGCCTGATGTCGAGAGTCTGCCAGACTACAAAAACACTTTTCCCAAATGGAAATCTGGAAACCTCTCGTCCATGGTGAAAAACCTGGATAAGAATGGCCTGGACCTACTGGCGGTAAGGACAAAGGCAGCACCACAGCATGCTAATTAAACCTGGAATAGAATAGAATAGCCTTTTATTCTCATTGTACAGCAAAGTGTGACCAGAGGGAAGCAGGTCAGACACCTGGTCACCTCACCTGGTTTCCTGAGGCTGGAGGTGTTTCTTTCTGTCCTCGTGACAAAGTTGTGATGGTGATATTCAACCAGGCTTTTTGAAAAGTATCTGTGTGGGTGCTTCACTATTGTTTGTTTTAACTCGACAGTCATGTAGAAATACTTGTGTCCCTCCCACGGGCCCCACGTATGATTGGTAGGAACTACTTTTTCTTCCGCCTTTCATAGTGAGATGTGAAATGCAGCTGTACTGTATCACGGCTCACGTGGGACTGAGTTGACAGTAAAGGCTGATTGTGAGTGTTTGCTCCATGTTCATGGAGAACGTGGAGCTTTATCACAGCTCTCTATACTTCAGTGTTATGAAGGGCATCATTTGAAATAAACTGCTTTTGATTTTCCAAACACATGAAGCTTTTGTACAAAGTGTCAGATTAGAATCAAAGACACTAGCTTGACTTTTACTTGGTAACAGATCAGAAAGGAAATCAGTGTCACGCATCATCGGGGCTTCAGAGGTCACCGCCATCATGGGCTGCACGTGGTCGTTAGTTTCTGCATGAACGTGAACATTTATGGAGACATCAGGTGGAAGAGCTGCTGTAAGAAACCAGGACACACGAGCACCTATGAAGCTTTACACAACGATGTGAATGCTTAATCAGTGTTCACATGAATAATGGAGCAGTCCTTAGCAGGTGACGCCACATCATTCAACTAGAACAACATGCAGGTCATTCGGTTAGACTCGATATCCATTTCCTCGTCAGAGGACTCATCGGAGGGCTCCTCTGTGTCTGACTGTAATGAAAAAATTAATAAAAATGCAAATGGCCTCATGTTACAAACATATTTTATGAGGAATACCTGGAATATGAATATATTACAACTTTTTATTTTAAAGATTTTGAAGAAAAACAACACGTGGGGTCATTTTTGTGCATCTATGGGTTAAAACTTACATTTATGTTAATTAATGTACGTGCGTACACTGTGCAATGATATTTTCTCAAACTTGCTCATATTTGAATGAACGACAGGCTAATTGCAAAGGAAAAGCACACAAAGTAGCGCACTGCAACAACAATAGGTCTTTCACGTGGAACAGCGAAACGCATTTCATTACGCGGGCATTTTGTCGTATCACGGGCAAAAATATTGCCGTTAAGTGCCTTCGTAACTTACATTTTTGGTTAAATGGGGTCTTCGTAAGCCGGGGTTCCACTGTATGTTTGTCTTGTTTCTATCTTGGAGGAATTTTGACCCACATTTCTTTACAGTGTGGCCTCAGGTAACTAAGATCAGTGAGGATTTGTTATTGCACAGCGGTCCTAAGGTGATACTGCAGTACTTCTATCGTTACTGTCCTGTTGCCTCCTGTTAGCCGAGCTTCAGCTGTGAGACAGGAAGCAGCCATGTGCTGCTTTTGTTTCTGCCCCACATTCTGCTTTACCCTCAAAATTAAATCACATTAATTCAAAGAAATCAGTGATGATATTTCTTTGTATTTATTCAGTGAAGTTTGTCTTTGCCATCAGTAGCTTTTCAGTTTAAACAAAGTGAATTTCCTGATTTGAAGTGTTTGCCCTGATGATGGGGGTGTGCAGGGCTAGCAGAAGCAAATGGATGATTGTTGTTTTAGATTTCAAGTGGTTGTCGTGAATTGTGAAACAGCACGGCAGCATGCGCCGCGCTTTGCAGTCGCAGTGTGTTTGTTTTTCAGAGGTTTTCATTTTTTGCCTTGTCTATGTCACTAAGAAACTAGTCACCAGGATCGTTTCTAGCATTAATCAGAATCAGAATACTTTATTGATCCCTGGGGGAAATTATTTTTTGTTACAGTGCTCCATTTTAAAACAACATTAAGACAAGACAGACAATACGCTAACTAAGAATAGTACAATATATACATATATATACATACATACATACATAAGTCACTTATAAATAAATAGTTGGAAAAGAAACATGTGTAGCTGTAGCAGCAAACAGTGTGTTAAGTGGATGCGTTGTACAGGGAGATGGCCACAGGCAGGAATGATTTCCTGTGTCGTTCAGTGGTGCTTTTCGGTAATCTCAGTCTCTCACTGAACGAGCTCCTGTGACTGACCAACATGTCATGGAGTGGGTGGGAGGTGTTATCCAACATTGTCTTTATCTTGGGCAGCATCCGCCTCTCCGACACCACCTTGAGGGAGTCCAGCTCCATCCCCACAACATTGCTGGCCTTACGGATCAGTTTATTAAGTCTGTTGGCATCTGCGACCCTCAGCCTGCTCCCCCAGCATGCAACAGCATAGAGGATCGCACTGGCCACAACAGACTCATAGAAAATCCTCAGCATTTTCCGGCAGATGTTGAAGGACCTCAGTCGCCTCAAAAAATAGAGACGACTCTGGCCCTTCCTGTAAAGTGCTGTGGTGTTTTTAGCCCAGTCCAGTTTATTGTCAATGTGTACTCCAAGGTATTTATAGTCCTCCACAATGTCAACACTGACCCCCTGAATTGAAACAGGGGTCAAGTGTTTCCTATATTATAGGTCAGCAGTGGTGACACAGCACAGTATTCCGTGTTAAAGATGTTAACCTGGAGCTGGTGCCAGTTTCCAGTCCAGGAACTCCTGCATGTTCAGGTTTAATCGTCTGTTCTGGTCTCGTCTCTGTAGAAAATGCTGACCTACAACCCCCCCAAACGGCTCTCTGCCCGTGAGGCCATGACGCACCCTTACTTTGACGACTTGGACAAATCCACCCTGCCAGCTGCCAACATCAACAAAATCTGAAGTGCATACTGACTTTGCTTATTGACACATACCATTTGTGACTCTGTAAATATGTGTATGTGTATTTGTGTGTCTGTGTGAGGAAAAAGTGTCAATCTTTAATAAAACTGCACTTTTTTTCTTTTTTCCTGCTCAGTTATTTGGACCTAATGTCTCGTTCTTTCCAACATCATGAAACGCGGCGGTGACGGTCAGGGTGTCTTATTTAAGGTTACTGAGTTTGCTTCACGGTAACTATGACGGGAAAGACACATTTCCCCATGTTACACTAAGTACGCCGTACTCACAACACCAATTGTACTGTGAGTAATTAGAAGTACTGTGTAATGTTATGTTAATCTCTGAGAGAACAAACAATTTCTCCCTCATACATCTCGAGGGGACACTTCCTGTGGATCTTTGGGGTTTTCTAAAGAAAAGGAGACTCAAACATTGTGCTGTACTTAAGGTGACTCATGCTGTGCTGTAAGTGTTCATGTTCAACTCTGTGTTAAATAAGAGCTTTATTTGAAGTTATAGTCGATGCATACAATAATCTGCAGCACACAGGCTCATCTCTGACGAGGGAGACGAGGTGAGTTTGTATTAAATGTAAGAACTTAAACATTTAACGCTGAGCGTTTCAGTTCAGGACACGTTTGCACTCAAACACCTGCAACTCAGCTTTGTGTTCATCTTTGTAACTTCAACACTTGTCTTTCAGTTGTGGGCAAAGGTCCCCAAACTTAGACTATCTTCACAGGCTCGTCCCAGCTAATAGGACGGTCATCGAAGTCATGTCCACCTGTACCTGAACTGAAGAGTTTGCAGCTGGCTCTGTGCTACTGTCCTGCATTAAAAACATAAAGAATAGGCCGACTGTCATAGGAGAAACTTGGGCTACGTTCACTCTGCGGGTGAAAGCGCATCAAATCCGTTTTTTCTGACCCTCTGCGACCCATCTATCCCATCATGGTGTGACAGTGTGAACGGCACAAATCCCATATCTTCAAATCCGACCGGGGTCACCGTCGTATGTGGTGCTGAATCAGATACATATCTGATGTTTTAGAAAGCGACTGCTGTTTGATGGTCATGTCGCATTAAATCCGTCTTTTACGTCACTGACACAAGACAGACGCCAATTATCGGCGCCGGAGAAGACATCACGAACGCTTCCTGACCATCCGGTGAAACTGTTGGGAAGACAACGCTGGAGAAACGTGAACATTTTCTTTGTTCTGTATAATCTGCAGCTATCCTTCGAAGCACCGCTCCTCTAAAACAGCAATAAGGATCATTATTAGGTTATTTACATTATTATGTCAATAACAAAATAACTTAAAGCAAAAATTGGGAAACGTAAAGTCCAAAGTCTTTATATTAAGGCCATCAGTCAAACATACTGTTGCTCTGGGTCTAAACAGAGCGCGTTGTGTGTGACGTCTTATTTTGCGCATGCGGCCGCTTTGAGCGTTCACACTAGAGCGCGTTTGCTGTCGCATTTTATTTGTAGTGTGAACGAGCAGACAAAAAAATCTGATTTGAGCATCAAGACCTGCAGAGTGAACGTAGACTAAAATCCACCCCTGGTGACCATGAACTGGAGAATAGTTAAAAGAATGATGCTGCGTGGACCACTAGGCTGCACTCACACCCAGTGTTGAAGTGTGTTGCCGTGTTGTGTGGCGCCATGTGTTCAGTTGATGTGAGGAGAGGGATAAAGCAGGAGTGAGAACTAAGAGCTCCGTGTTGTCTGTGTTTACCTCCACAATACATGTAAAATCGAACCATTCGTTATCCTTGGAGAGCCAACGAGCATTACGACTGGACAATACTGAACTCGTTTACTAGTAAGTTGTAGTAATAAGTAGCAATATCGACTACACTCACTGGGCCTCAGAGCTGCCTGAATGTTTTACAGGTTAGATCAACCGTGGTGGCATGATGATGGCACCGTGCAGTTGCTGCAGGCTGATCTACAAACATCCATGATGCAAATTTCCACTTCTGTGAACCCCCGAGGATGGTTGCATGGGAAATAACAGCTCGGTCACAGTCAGAGATATTTCAGTGACCTGTCTTGCCCATTGTGACCGTTGGTTTCAGACTCAGAGTACTTTATTAATCCCAGAGGAAATCATGGACGACCTTTGAATCTCAGGTTTCCTTGATTGTGCCTAAATGCAAGTTGATGCTGTATGATCAGATCATTAGATTGTGTTCAACATAGTTGTAGATAGAACTCACACAGTGGATTTAACACTTTATAATATTTACAGACTGTTACATTCGCTGTGTGTGAGGCCAGCCTCCCAGTGTGCTAATGGGCTACACTGATTGAGCATCCTTCAATTATTGACACTACTTTCAAATATATTCAGAAAAGTGAGTTAATGCAGATCTCTCGTGCGTACCAAGGACATATTGGATCTAACCTTTTCACGATAAGCCACAGAAAATTCAAGTATTTAGGCAAACAGGTCATTTTAAGGCTCTGCAATTAAGTCTAAAACTAGATTTGGACCACTGGAAGGCTTCGCCTCTTTCAACTCTATCAAGATGTTCGTACTTCCTAAATGTCTTCATCTGCTTCAAAGTACAAATGTCTTGCAGTTGCCCAAATAATGGCTGGCCAGTAAATGTTAGAGTATTTCTGTACTGGGTGAAGAGGGATCCCATGAGCCCCAGTCAGATGGTACAGGAAGGAGCTTCAGGTATACAAGCCAATCTCAAACCACACACTCAACCCAGTTCAAACTGGGAATCAGTTTAGAAGAGCCTTTAACTTTACTGGGTTGTGGTTAGCTGCAACAGTAACAACAAATGTTTACCCTTCTGTAACTGATGATGCATTCGATATGTGACCGGTCACTGCAGGTACTGTAGACCATTACAGCCTCAGAGACCGAGGAAATGTTCCTCCCACTGAAAAGGCTACATCCATTAAAGATAGAACTTAGAAGAACATCTGGTTTCTCATGTACCACCTCGAGCTGCAATCCCTAACCTTAAAGTTACTTTAACATGTCCGTCATCATCTGTAAACAGCAGCATCAAGAGCGCTCTCAGCACTA
>NC_137434.1:32744131-32994131 GCF_964374335.1 Astatotilapia calliptera | reverse complement strand
GATGCACAGAAGAAGAAATGTGGAAGACGTTCCTCCCAGTTCACTTTTAGGACTTGACTGGTTTTTAGATGAAATCCATCCTACAGGATATAATCTCAAACACTTTGTTGCAGGCACGTGTGAATGAAAGCATGAAAGTGTCCAAATGACAGCATGCTGCCACTGTAATAGATTACCCTGTAATGTTACAGGTCTTATACCCACAGAGGGGCCTGTGGTTGCAATTATCTCAAGAAACCTGAACTTGCCTAGCCACGAGCTTTCCTCCAAACCTTAGCAGTTACAGATCAATCGAGCTGAGAAGGACCAATCCCAGCTCTTATTTTTAAACATTACAGCATTCTCAAAATAAGCAGGGATTAAACTAGAGGTAACCAAGAAGCCAGGCCAGTGAAGAAAATGTCAAAGCTTATTTCTTACATTACCGACTCTCATCAAAGAAATGTGTCAGAGTGTGACACAGCACCTAGTGGATGCACCTCATACAGTTTAGCAAACATTTGCCACATATGTCTGAAAAAGAGAAAATAAACTTACTTAGCAGAAGAACAGCAGCCTCCATCACTTCCTGCTCTCCCACAGCCCCGCCCTTCTGCAGAGGAACAGCACTGTGCGGTGAGAGGCGGCGACTGCGGCCTCCCTGTTTAACAGAAGCCGTCGTAAAAACACAGCTTTGTATCCATGTAAAGTGGAGCTTGTTCAGTTCTGAAGCAGTCACTGTACCTGGCTCTGGCCTCGGGGTTTCAGCAGCACTGCCTCGCAGACACTTGGACCCGGACAGCTGATCTGATATGAGCGTGGCCTGGAAGGCCGACGCCTCCTCTGAAAAGATGAAGACAGACCGGTTCAGTCGCGCCGTCCTGAACCAGAACGATGTCCTGCAGATGGTTTTCACCAGAGACTTCATCCCAGGATTATAACACTAACAATGAACAGCAGCCTAGAGCCTCATAATCCAGTGTTACCCTGTGCAGTCACTGCCACAAGTCAGCATATAAACAGATTTAAATACAGATATTAGACGATGCTGTTAGCATTAAGTGTTACTACACTATTATTAATATGTTTATTACCACAGCAGCTATAACACTGGTATTTCACACTACTTTGTAATTAGGTGGTCATAACGTGCCATTACCACAATATTACCGTTATTCTACATGATTATTGAGCTGTAGCAGAAATGGCGTCTGCTGGTCTTTTCCTGATTATGACAGAGTATTGATCCATTATTGATGGGACCATGTGGGCTCTGACACGCGAGCTCTGTGCTCAAAGATGTTTGTATGAACTGCTCCACAGTCTGTTATTAACATTGTGAATGTGAGCAAGAAAGAAAACATAATCTTCAAAGCTGTAATTACAGTCCTGTGGCTGCAGCACTTTGGCCTTGTTTCCACATTTAGAGGGATATAATCCAGTGGTTCGCTTTCAAAATAAAAGACACGCACCAGATAAGAAGTTGCAACGCGCGTTTGCGTACATGAGAGGAGGACAGACATTTGTTTAGAACTCTGACGGATGTCGAAGAAGAAAGCTCCTCTAAGCAGTTACGTTGGTGTTGCTCCACCTCCAAAGAAATGTCAGGCGTCCGAACCGCAACAGAAGCGCGTATTCTTGGAGAAGTGGCTGCAGGAGGTGAGCTGGCTTCAAACAAACGATGAGCGCACGGAGATGTGGTGCAGAATGTGCCGTGACAATCCCACTCCCACTCTAGCGGACAATCACAGTCCAAACGCGCGTTGCAACTTCTTATCTGGTGCGCGTCTTTTATTTTGACAGTCATTGCGCACCTGCGGACCCCTTATGTGCAGCCCTGCTTATAAATAAAGCTGAAGTGGAGCACTGTAATGTGCACAGTTACTCCTGTGTGTGTCAGTGATCTGTGGAGCGCCTCACTCACCCACAGCAGTATCCAGGCTGCACAGACACAGCAGACATCGGTCACAGCCGTCGGCTCCTGACCTTTTCCTACATGCAGTCTGCAGCTTCTCACTGGTCCTGCGTAACACACGTGCTGGGTTTAACAGCGAGACTGTCTGAGGAAACCTGCAGCACACATGATATGTTCAAAGCGCTGATGTGCATGAAGCATGTGTGTAACTGCAACCTGTAGATGGTGCTGACAGTGGAGGGGAAGTCTGTCTGCAGTTTGGTGACAAAACTCTCTGTGAGACGTTGGATGCTGGCCTTATCCACCGTCTGTGGAGCACAGAGCAACAAAACTGTACACAGGCTGGAAACCCTGAGACTCCTGGAGGAGGCGCAGGGAGAGGAAGAGACGATGCACACAGCAAAGGTCCTGACGTCTCAGGTGATGATAACAAATATGTCAAACATAGAAAACCTCCCTCCGTCTGTGATAACACCCATTTCTGTCTCTGCCAAAGTTTAGCAGCCTCGTTTCCCCTCGCGCAGTTTCTGAGAGAGCTTTGCTCACACAGTTCAAGCCAAACCATCGTATTCATGATGAAGCCCAGCTTAACCATCCAGGAACCTACAATAAGGGACTTCTTCCTGATAAGCCGGTGAAGAAGCCTGGATTTAATCTGAGGTCGTTTAGTTACAGGGAAGAAAAAGAAGATGGAGCGCTTTGCTCGAACAAGGACATTAATAAACATGAATGGTTCAAAGATGTAAGGAGGGAAGCAGAAACTGTCCCGTGGGAACAGTGCACAGCGGCACAGGTCATGTACACATCTGTACACATCTGTACTGATGGTGTGCGTTTCATGAATAACCTTGATTATTTGTGGAAGTCGGGATCAGAGAGTAAAATCCTGTTTGTTCTGGGGCGCACGCCTGAACCCGACGTCCTACAGGCTGTCCATAACACAGGTCTGAAGCAGGGTCTCAAAGCCGTGGCCCGGGGGCCACTTGTGGCCCATGTTACACCCTCTTGCGGCCTGCATGTTAACATGAAGAAATATGATGCAGTTTGGTCCCTGAAGTGACTTTGTGTTTGTTGTTGAGTGCAATGTTAAAACAAGTTGTGTAAAGGATGTAATATGAGCAGAGTGCAAACGTGCTGTGGCTCATGTGTGTAGCTGTGTTGTGTTAGATGTGAACACAGCAGACGAGCCGTGTGTTAGTTAAGAGGGAGGAAAACAATCTGTTCATGTTTGCAGTTTTGTTACATGAAATTTAAAACAAACAAACAAACAAACAAACAAACAAACAAACAAACAAACAAACCACTTTCAGAAACATTTCTGTTTTCCTGTTTGTTTTTGTACTACGTGAACAGGCCGTCCAATGAGCTGGCAGCGCCTGCAGCGCCCCCCACAGGCTGACTGACAGCTGTTCCAGCTGTGACTGACAGCTGTTCCAGCTGTGACTGGAGCGTTTGCTTTGCTGCTCTGACGCTGCTGCACATTAAAGCCTTTCACACACTTTGAATGTTTCATGCTTTACCTTCGTGTCCACACTTGGAATAACAACATAGGGCACAGTGAACAGATGGTTGTAGTAAGCTACTTCTTTGGCAGAGTAGTCTCTCATTGGCCGCACTAATATGATGTCACCGTATCTGGAGTCAGAGAAACCCTGTTTAAAACAAGGACAGCATTAAGAGCAGATTTGCTTTAAGTCAAACTTTAAATGCTGGAATACGACCTGATCCTTTACACGAGGTGACGAGGTATACGCACTGTGTCCTGGGCCAGCTGGGCTCCTCTGCCCAGTGATATACTGGTGAGAAGTTTAACAGCCAGTCGGGTGCAGCTGTCTCCCAGCATCAGTTTGCTGTAGCCCTCTGTACGAGCTGTGTGCACCAGCAGATGCTGCCTTTGAGGAACACAACACAGTCAGGTCAGGGGCTCACGTGGTGGACAAACTCAGTCGGGAATCAAAGAACCGTTTCGTGTCTAAGCAGCAAAAGCATCACAAGTAGGAGAAGCGAGTGCTTGACGCCTGACCTTAGTGTGTTCAGCAGCTCTTCTCTGGCCGTCAGCGTTTTAACTGAACCGAGCAGCTGCTGCAGCATCAGCGTGTGCGACTCCTGAACGCGAGGCAGCAGCGTCTTCTTTGGTTCTTGTGGCCTCGGAAAGTTGCTGCCGTCAGTCTCGACAAAGTGATGCACGGCTGCTTTGTAGGCGCTGGCAGGTTGCTCTGAGGGCGACGGATTGGTCGCCACGACCGAAGCGGGCAGGTCCAGCACCTTAGAGAACATCGGCGTATATTTAACACAGACGCTGGTTCAGACAGACCGCTCTGTGACCAGCTTCAGTCTAATTAACATCAAGAGCAGCAGGCTCGGCCGGCTCTACACAGACCTGCTCCAGAGGTAAGATGTAGAAGGGGAAACCAGTAGCCTGAAACACTGCCTGGAGCTCAGCCACTGTCCTCTGTCGCTCCTCCACCGACTGACCTATCGCAGCACCCTCTGGGAACAAAGACACACCCCTTTACAAGGTTTCTTTTTTAGCCAGAATCATTTCAGAAAAACGTCACCAGAGACGCAGAAATAGAAGAGAAGAGCCTTTACTGTCCGTGTGCAGCCAGACGTACCGTCGATGAAGGCAACGCCAGGCACGAATCTCAGCTTCTTGTTCGCTTTCTGACTTAAACCCTGTGAAGAACATCATTAACTATTTATGGCAGTTAGAGATATTTTAATGCCGGTTTTAAGAAGTTGATAGACTATAATATAATATTTCATGCTTTTCTACCACAACAGTGGATCCAGCATCAACTCAAAATCCTGCTCCTCATAATCAGGCCCCATCTTATCTTAATGACCTTGTAGTACCATATCACCCTATTAGAGCACTTCGCTCTCGCTCTGCAGGCCTACTTGTTGTTCCTAGAGTATTTAAAAGTAGAATGGGAGGCAGAGCCTTCAGTTTTCAGGCCCCTCTTCTGTGGAACCAGCTTCCAGTTTGGATTCAGGAGACAGACACTATCTCTACTTTCAAGATTAGGCTTCAAACTTTCCTTTTTGCTAAAGCATATAGTTAGGGCTGGACCGGGTGACCCTGGATCCTCCCTTAGTTATGCTGCAATAGACGTAGGCTGCCGGGGGATTCCCATGATGCACTGGGTGTTTCTCCTCTCTGCATTTAAATATGACTTATTATTAACCTCTGGCTCTCTTCCACAGCGAGTCTTTGCCCCCTCTTTCTTCTTTCACCCCAAACAGCAGCGCAGGGGTGGGGGGCAACTCCAGGCCTCGGGGGCCGCTGTCCTGCAGCTTTCAGATGATGATCCATCACAGCTGATTCAAACGGCTAAATGACCTCCTCAACATGTCGTGAAGTTCTCCAGAGGCCTGCTGATGACCTCATCGTGCGATTCAGGTGTGTTGACCCAGGGTGAGAATTAAACCTGCAGGACAGCGGCCCTCGAGGCCTCGAGTTGCCCACCCCTGCAGTAGCAGCAGATGGCCCCGCCCCTCCCTGAGCCTTTCTTCCTGTTAAAAGGAGTTTTTCTTTCCCACTGTCACCAAACTGCTTGTCCTACTGATTGCAGGGCTTTTCTCTGTTGTATGATAGTAAGGTCTTTATCTTACATTATAAGGAGGCAGCTGTTGTTGTGATTTGCACTATATAAATAAAACTGAAGTGAAATGACTTGTGGTGACAATGACACACCTCTTGAACTTGTCTGAGCATTGAACAGGAAGAAGGGCCTCCGGACACAGCCAGCAGGACCTGGATCAAAGGAGGCACACAGTTCTGATGCTGTCACAAACACTTCCAGCTTCTGCTGATTATTCTGGCTCAAAGACAAACTCGGACAATAAAATGGAGCAAAGTGAATTTTGTTGTGTTGAGTCAGGAACGACTTACCTTCTCTCCGGGGAAAATGATCCTGTTCTTGCCGAGCACAGCTTTGAACTTGTGAATGAAGAAATCTTTGAAACAGAGCCTGAACGACACAGGAACAGGATGTGAGCACAGCCACTGCAAACACGCTAACACCTCACATGACCTCCATGTACAAACGCATTTCTTTCAAACATCAGAAACTGTGCTGGGCTCACAGTACAGAAAAAACTTTTGTGTTCTCAGCAGCCAGTGTACGTCTATTCTTCACCAGCCTGAGCCGCGCGTCTCCACTGAGGGAGGAAGTCCACCTGACAAAGAAGCATCTGTGGTGGGCTGTGGAAACAGGCCAGAGCCAGTCTGGCTGAGCTGGATGCATCATGCCAAGCAAAGTTATGCAGGGTGGGCCGTTTCTATGGATACAGCGTAATAACATGGGGATGGTTGGTGATATTAAAGTCCTGTTTGTGGCACATTAGTATATGTGAGGGGCAAACTCCTCAAGATGGGTGGTGACCATGGTGGCCATTTAGAAGTCGGCCATCTTGGATACAACTTTTGTTTTTTCAGTAGGAAGAGGGCCATGTGACACATCAAACTTATTGGTAATGTCACAAGAAAAACAATGGTGTGCTTGGTTTCAACGTAACTTTATTCTTTCATGAGTTATTTACAAGTTTCTCTTTGTTCACAGCCATTAACATGTCGAAGAGGTTAACACGTGAGGAGCGGATCGAAATTGTGCTGATATCTGGTGAACGACGTAACCGGGTCATTGCAACAGATTTCAATGCAAGACCCCCTACAAGACCACCCATCTCCCATGCTACAGTTAGCAAACTGCTTGCTAAGTTTGGTGAAACTGGTTCAGTGTTGGATTTGCCAAAATGTGGACGCAAGAAAACTGTCACTAATGAAGAAACATCAGTGGCTGTCCTAGCTTCATTCAGCAAGAGCCCACAGCGCAGCACTCTCCGCATGTCACTGGAGAGTGGCATTAGTCGAACATCCCTTCGGTGGATATTAGCTACTCACAAATGGCACCCTTACAAACTCCAGCTGCTGCAGCATCTCAGCAAGGATGACCCAGATCGGCCACAGAATTTGCAGAATGGGCAAAACAAAAACTGGAACAGGACCCTCAGTTCACGCAGAAGATTTTGTTCAGTGATGAGGCAACTTTTATGTGAATGCTGAAGTTAACAAACAAAACCACCACTATTGGTCTGACACTAACCCACATCGGATGGATCCTTCCAAGACTGTTGGACCAACAAAAGTGATGGTTTGGTGTGGTATATGGGGCACAACGACAGTGGGTCCATTCTTCATCAATGGAAACCTCAAGGCTGCTGGATATTTGAAATTGCTACATGATGATGTGTTTCCCTCTTTATGCACTGAAGCTGGCACGTTCCCTGAGTTTTTCCAGCAAGATGGTGCACCACCACATTATGGGTGCAGGTCCGAGCATTCCTAGATGAACAGTTTCCTGGAAAGTGGATTGGTCGTCGTGGGCCAGCTGAATGGCCCCCAAGGACTCCCGATCTGACCCCCTTAGACTTTTATCTTTGGGGTCATCTGAAGGCAATTGTCTATGGTGTGAAGATACGAGATGTGCAGCACCTGAAACTACGGATACTGGATGCCTGTGCTGGCATTTCTCCTGCGGTGTTGCTATCAGTGTGTGAAGAGTGGGAGAAGAGGGTTGCATTGACAATCCAACACAATGGGCAGCACATTGAACACATTTTATAAGTGGTCAGAAACTTGTAAATAACTCATGAAAGAATAAAGTTACATTGAAACCAAGCACACCATTGTTGTTCTTGTGACATTACCAATAAGTTTGATGTGTCACATGACCCTCGTCCTATTGGAAAAACAAAAGTTGTATCCAAGATGGCCGACTTCTAAATGGCCACCATGGTCACCACCCATCTTGAGGAGTTTTCCCCTCACATATACTAATGTGCCACAAACAGGACTTTAATATCACCAACCATTCCCATGTTATCACGGTGTATCCATAGAAACGGCCCACCCTGTAGTTGGTCTGTTCCACTGTCCATGAGCGCACGGTGGTGGCTACGCTCACCGTCATCACAGATGCAGTCATGTATCCCTGCAGTGAGGCACACTGCTTACCTTAAAAACACCCCAGCCACCACAGATGAGCTCTCAGTGTTATCTCTCACAGCTCTACATGTAGAAATGCTGCGCAGCTTACCTGCAGTACGCATCTCCTGCTCTGATGACCAAAGCTGCAGGCGCCTCTTTGCATTTGACACATTTCTTTGAAACACTAACAAACAGGAGAAGAGCAGCCATGTTAAAGCAGGAATGACACTGATGATGACAGTGAGGCGATCTGGGATTGTGTTCTCTATGGTTCCCTGTGGTTCTCCATGGTTCCTCCAGCAGAGTTCCAAAGACTTAAGTTGTAGCAAATAGTGATGCATGACTAAGGTTGTTTTTCATTTATACGATAAGCATTTTTAAACATATTTAGTGTTGTTGAAGTGAAGTGTTTACTGAAACCATTTCTCAGTTTCAATAATTGATATGCTGCGTTTATTCTATTTTCAGTAAACACAGCGTCTTTACTATTTTCCTAATATCAGGATCACTTCAGGAATTGCATTGAAGCTTGTAAGTTCTGCTGTGGCTTCATATATGAGAGAGAGGTCCGCTTCTGTGATGCTGAGTTTCAGTGTGTAAATAAATAAACCTCCAGAGAATCCTGCAGGTCATCTCAGCCAAAAATCCCCACATTTCAACCCGTCTGGTTATGACTGAGGAACAAAGGGCCCTGAGGCCATTCCCCAACTCTCTGTGAACGGCACTCACGGCCAATGATCAATGATCAATGATCATTCCCACATCGATGATTATAAACTGGGCAGCACGGTGGTTAGCACTGTTGCCGCACAGCAACAGTGTGGAGTGGAGTTTGCATGTTCTCCCCGTGTTTGCGTGGGTTCCCTCCGGGTACTCCGGCTTCCTCCCATTATCGGTTAATTGGATAATCCAAATTGCCATTAGGTGTGAATGTGAATGGTTGTCTGTCCCTGTGCGTTAGTCCTGCGACAGACTGGCGACCTGTCCAGGGTGCACCCCGCCTCTCGCCCTATGACAGCTGGGATTGGCTCCAGCGGAAGTGGATGGATGATTATAAACTGACCTCCCAGCTAGTTTCAGTCAGTCTAAGGTTGGAAACCTGCAGACTGACTGAAGGAGTCACCTGGTGATGATGAAACGTTTCTCTACGTCCAGATGAACAGGAGGTCTGCTGATTCAGTCACAGCATTCTGCCTTTTGTTCGCTTTATGTTTAAAAAACATCAAAACTCCACGGTGGGCTTAGCACACAGACTGTACCTCCTCCATCTACAGAGGCAAACAAAGTGAACCTGGATGAACTGGAGTGGGCTGCACTCCTCCTCTGAATGGAGTTTAAATTAAGTGGATGAGTGTCCCCAGTGTCACTGATATGCCACCACAGCGAGCTCAGCTACGGCCCAAAACGCCGGTTTGCACAGCCCGTGACTAAAGGGCGGTGTTCCATGACCTGGCTGGTGTTCGGTGCAGAGTTCAGGTGGAGTTTTTACGGCGTCCTGACTTATTACACGAATGTTTTTACACCTTTTCGTACGGGTTGGGGAAGCGACGATTTTGGGCTCAGATGGCCTGCTGCTCTGGGACAAGTGTTCCTCTGATCTCAATATTATCAAGTGTGAACTTGAAGCTATTAAGGGACGTTCCAGTACATGTATTTGTAATGTACAGGTTAAAATGAAGTGAGATACTTAGAGGTAATAATAACTAAGGATCAGCAAAGAAGAAGATGCTTAAATCTGGACGTAGACTCAACCAGCGGCTCCGGACAGAACTGATGAGCAGCTCTGTCTCTGCATTATCGCAGACTCATTATTTAAAGCTGTTCTCATGAATGCATGTGATAAAGCTCAGCTTTACGGATCTTAGCACTGCACAACGATGCAGATGAATTGGCTACAACATTCACAGACATCCCAGCTGCTGGACTCTTATTCCCCTCCATGTGATATCCAAACTAATGCGGTTATGATATCGATCAAATCCCAGCTAAGCTTATCTGCGTTTCATCGCTGGGCCTTTTTATCATCCATAAACATGCTTATTGTCAGCACTGTAGACCTCAGCCTACCTGGGCGCGGCGGCGCGCTCCATCTCCCCCCGGTAATCTTCCTCCACCTGACACATCGCGGCCGTTAGGAGAGAAAACAGCCAAAGCGAGCTCCAACTGCCAGATCAGTGAAAGCTCCAGCAGCTGATTCTTTTCATCAGCAGACCAGCACTGACCCACTGCCTCCACACCACAGGCTCGTGTCTGAATCGTGTCGCTGTTTGATGACGTAGGAAACGCTTCTTTGGTACACCGTGAGGTATGTCGCCACCTAGTGGTGCGGAGAGTAGGCTGTTTGTTTAAAATCCTGGAAAGTGTTTTCTTGCAGACACAGGTGTATACGTCACTCAGGTGATGTAAACGTGTTACAGCGTGACCTCAGTGTTGCCGTTATGGCGCAGACATTGTTTTGTTGTCCCTGTCTTTAAGTATAAACAATATAAGTAGAAATGGGCTTATCCTTTTATATACATTTCGAAATATAAGCAAGAAAACTAAGTACCAAACTGTAACTATGAACTATCTGATATGGTGACTTTGTATTTTAGATTTTCTCAGTGAGGTTTAAATGTTTTGCAACTGTAAGTGTTGTTTTTATGTACCCTCACATATCAATGAAACCCAGAATCATTGCAGAAAAACCGCTATCATAGCCTCAAAGAGGCAAATGGATAAAAGCAATCATTACACATACCAGAAATCTCGTATTAGATGACAATGCACTATGCACATATTCAAACTAAAAACACACATTATCCCTGCTGATGGTTAGTTTAATGTAACCTTTCTTGCACAGGCTGTTGTTCCCCTGGTAACATAACATTACTACCTTTATAAATAAATGGCAACAACACAATTCTTTTAGGGGTTTGGGTTTTTTTAAATGAAAGACTCCAGAGATGGTTTAAATCGGATTCATAAGCTTTTAAGGTAGGCCACACTGATTGCCACGGAATGAGGAACAGGTGAGTGGGAGTGGCCAGGACCCCGGCCAGGTGCGGAACTGGGGAAACACGAGCCGCTCACTTGGAGCTTGACAGAAAAGCATAGCTGGTGGCTAAACATCTGTTAAAATACGTAGTTCAGATAATATTACTGTAGAAGGGAAAACAGGAAGAGAAACGTCAGAGAATAGAGAGTTATTAGAACACGCAGATGTAAACGATTCAATAAATGGACCTCTCAAATCAGAGTCACCACGAAGATCAGGTTTGTTATCTAACGAGAAGTCAACTTTGTGACTAAAGAATATTATTTACAATAAAATCTGGGAAACGGAAAGAAGCAGTAATGGTAAAGATCTGCACGCCAGGCAAAGATGACACAGACACTTTTGAAATTGAAAAAGCACAGGGTACGATGTGGAGACAAGGTTTATTCATCCAAATGAGGAAGATGGCATCGCAGGGTGAATGTAGACAAGGATTTTCTCTCTGGAAGGCAAACACAAGTAAGGATAGGAAATAATTATTCTGAGAAGTATATAGTATGCATGTCTATAGTACTTAATATTAGAAAAGAGCAACTGACATTAAATTACCGGGAAAGCTTAGATGGTGATGGAGGCGCATCCAACTCGGGGAATGGTTAAACCCTGCTGGGTCTAAGAAAACATGAGGAGTTTTGGTTGGACTGTGAAACCAAAAGCAATCAAGCTCAAGTTAAATAGAACCTTTAGCAGTAATACAGCTGTGGATACCTCCAGATGCTACAGTAGATTTCACTTTGGTGGAAAAGAGAAATGAGGATGAGGAGTTTACTTTAAACCCACGTACAGTACAGAAATATATTTGTGTATAACTGTAAAGAGTATAGAGTAGCTTTTACTTTGACCTGAGTTTAATATCAAAGTAGGGAAACTGATAAATGATGGACTCGCTACACACAGGAGAAATGCTTGTAACCTTATCAGCCACTGGGTTGAAGACACCACACCATTAAGACCAGTCATTTGTTCAGATTCCAGTTCGTCATTAGTACGTTTACAATTCAGAAAGTAGACCAGATATATTCATCGAAATCAAACAGCTGGAGAAACGAGGAGACGGGGGAGGAGGAGAGGATGACTTCATGTCTCAGATTTGGGCACACTGGGCCGAAGCGCACACTCTTCATTTCAGGCAAACATTGGAAAGCGTGAGCACTGTGGCGATGAGGCAAAGCAGCTCGTTATATGACACTGTCGGGAAGAAGGAAGACAACGGATTCAAAACCCAAACAGAATCGAACTGAAACTAGATTTAACTGATTTAGAAATAACTCGGGAAATTATCAGGGAATATCTCTTCATCTTAGACAAACGCATTTGTATGATAGGCTCGATCCACATGCCAGACCAGTTGTTGGAGGTAATGCACCGAGCAGCCGCCAATAAACACCAAAGAAGAAGAACTCCAGCTTCCAGAAAGCATCGCGCGCACAGGCTGTTTGTTGTGGCTGCCTCGCGCGCGTCCGCTGGCAGCTGACAGCGTATGCGAGCGGCTCTGTGGCGCTGCGCGTTGCTTGCGCGTTGCTTGCGCGTTGCTTGCGCGTTACTTGCGCGTTGCTTGCGCGTTGCTTTCCTAGCTCACTTTGTTTGTTCAGCTCATCCTCGCGGCATCGTGCGCACACTCGCCAACAACACTCCCACTGTTTACTTGTTCGGCGTGTCTTTCTCAGCCGCGGAAAGGTGATGCTGTGCTCAGTGGAGGATTTTATGTCGAGCCAAAGCCATCATGTTTGCAGAACGTTAGTTCAAACTCCCGACATGAAGCACTAGCTACCAGCTGTCTGAGTGCTTGGACCGCTTCCTCTTTCGGGCACCGAGCAGTTGTCGACGATTTCAGGTCGTCTGCGGCTCCATGATGGCGATGTTTAGGAGCTTTGTGTCGGCGAGCTCCCAGCTCCGCCAGCAGCAGCAGCCCAACGGCGGCCCGGGCTCGCTGGCAGCCCCGGCGGAGAGCATCGAGAGCCAGTTCTCCTGCCCCATCTGCCTGGAGGTCTACCACAAACCCGTCAGCATCGCCAGCTGTGCTCACACGTAAAGTAGCCGCTTGTTCTTCTGCTTTCTGCTGTCGTGCGTGGACGTAAATGACCGTGAACGGTCACTTTCATGTCCAGCTGTGGTCTTCTATCGAAGAACACGTGTGTCTTTACAGCAGCTGACCTGAGTAAGTTTATGTGTCCATCAGCATCCTCTGACGGCACCGAGCCCGAACACGACGATCCGTGCGCGTGCGTGCACGGAGTTTATATGTGCATGCACGCGCACACTTTCAGATGACAGTAAAATGTTTATAAACGGTAACTTATCCATTGTCAGCACTACAAGACTGTCATATTAAACTATAACTGTGCGTGACACCAGTAGGCCCACTGGTGAGCCAAACAAGCAGAAGACCTAGAGTTCAATCTTGGCCTCATCCTCGGGTTGTGCCAGGAACTGGGTTCAAACCAGTTCAGCTACTTGCTGCAGAGAGCAGCTGAAAGCAGATGGAGTGTGCAGTGTTGTTCTCTCACGTTCCCCTCCACACTCGTACAAAAGGGTTTAACATGCAGGACCTAAATGCCAGTCGTTTCTATTTTTAAAATGATGGCAACATCCTGTCAGTTTAAGACAAGAATGGATAAATATTTCACTAATCCAGATTTCAGAGTAACGGTCTCCAAAGGTTGAAGTGTACCGACGAGTGTTGGTTCCACACGGGGAGATTACAGGACTCGCTGAACAACAACGATCGTCTGCTTTTAAAAACTCAGCTTTTAGGTCACATTTCTGACTTTAATCTCAGAATGGTCAACAATATTTCTTCTCTTGACTTGGTCCTAGTACTCCTTCAGCTCATTTCGTGCTGATGCTGTGTTGACACTCGTGTTTGTGGGAGTTTTCTGGATAAACCCAGTGCTCTGAATCCTTTTCCTTCCTGTCACATTTGCTGGCTCTCAGTTCTTTGATTAAGTTGATTTCTTTTCTTCGCTCCTTCTAAGCTGAACTTTCAGCACGATGTCCCATCATGTGCATCACTCTCTGCAGCTTTGAATAATAATTTTAGATCTTCGGCATCTGGTTGTCATCATCTCTGTTTCTATTTTTGAATAAACTGTGTTAGAGACACACTTGACCTCAGTAAAGGTGGTTTGCAATCTGTTTCTTCCAGCCTTGAAGAGGCTGGTAAAGAGATGTCAGCTCTTTAGTGTGCTGAGACAGAAATCGTTTCAGCAGCGACACAGAAACACAGAATCAAGGCTCATTTTATTTATGTTGTGTCAGCATAAATATCATATAGTCCTGTTTACATCAGGACTGGTTCACTGCTGCTGTCCTGCTGCAGTGACTCAGCGATGCTCCTCTCATGTTATACACTGTGCAGCATATTAGTCTTCGATTATAGTCGACTCATTAACACTCTGTGATGTCCTGGCTGTGAAATATCTGTAGTTTGGTTTATATACCTCCATTAAATAAAATATATTAAATATCCATTAAATTGAATCGAACACAGATTGTATGCTGTGGAGCGTTTGTAGGCCGGGTGAGTCTGCATCTACTCGCTGTAGTCCAACACAAAGAAGATAGCAGACTGCTCTGCTTCCTGGTCCCAACTCTGGATTGTCACATTTTGGAGGTTTTAATAAAGTTGGACAGATTTTTAGAAGTGAGAGCTGAACGTGTCCCTGCTGCTCTGACTGGGAAAGACCAGAGAAAACCACAAACTCCGACACTGTTTAGTTGCACACTGATTTAATGTTAATACCCGGGTGCCGTTACTACTGACGTGATGTTCTAGCTGAATGCAGTGACAGCATTCACCAAGCATTTATTATTAGCTGAAAATAACAAGCAGTGGAGGAATTTTACAGACCTTTCCATTTATGAATCACCTCAGTACACAAAAAACTCTATTGTGAAGAATAAAAATAATTATCCTGCAGAAAAATGTGTCCCCATGTTCAATCAATTAATGTTAGTGCTTCATATGTTTAAGACTGAGCTCGTTTTAAATACTGTGTATACTGTTTAATGTGCAGCATCATGTTCGTTCAATTCAGTTCATTTGAGTTTTATTTATACAGCAAATCACAACATAAGTCGCCTCAAGGCGCTTCATAGATACAGAGAAAAACCCAACAATCATATGACCCCCTATGAGCAGCACTTTGGCGACAGTGGGAAGGAAAAACTCCCTTTTAACAGGAAGAAACCTCCGGCAGAACCAGGCTCAGGGAGGGGCGGGGCCATCTGCTGTGATTGGTTGGGGTGAGAGAAGGAAGACAGGATAAAGACATGCTGTGGAAGAGAGACAGAGGTTAATAACAGATATGATTCAATGCAGAGAGGTCTGTTAATACATAGTGAGTGAAGAAGAAAAACCCAGAGCATCATGGGAATCCCCCGGCAGCCTACGTCTATTGCAGCATAACTAAGGGAGGATTCAGGGTCACCTGGTCCAGCCCTAACTATATGCTTTAGCAAAAAGGAAAGTTTGAAGCCTAATCTTGAAAGTAGAGATAGTGTCTGTCTCCCGAATCCAAACTGGAAGCTGGTTCCACAGAAGAGGGGCCTGAAAACTGAAGGCTCTGCCTCCCATTCTACTTTTAAATACTCTAGGAACAACAAGTAGGCCTGCAGAGCGAGAGCGGAGCGCTCTAATAGGGTGATATGGTACTACAAGGTCATTAAGATAAGATGGGGCCTGATTATTTAAGAGCTTGTATCTTTAAATCAGATGTTTATAGCAGCCGTCTTTTATGTAAACTATTGTTCATGAGCTCATAAACACAGGACTACGTCTTGATTTTTTTAAGTATATTTAAATTGATAGATATGTGTTGAAGTTCTGTGTGCTGGGGTCTGCACTCACTCAGCTGGGCTCTTGTTGACTGTTAGCATGCTGTCTGTGCAGGTTTGTTTAACTTGTTCAGTCCTTGGTCAAGTACAGGAAGGAAGAAGGAAAATGAATAAACAGAAAGAAGAATAGCAACACCCATCTGATCATTAAGTGCTTGAGCCACAAATTTGGATGGTTTCCTTTGGGTTCCTCTGAGTTTTACTGCCACCTGAGCTCAGCTAAATATTTGACAACAGCTTTGAATGAACTGCAAGTGGAACTTCTGTATGTTTTTTCTGTTTTAGTCAGACTGCAAAGCATTGATGAATAAGAGACATGTGACTTTTATGTAATTACCCAGGAAACTTAAAAACAGCCTAATTGTGAAAGAAATCCTTTGAAGATGGATTTAAACGAGAGTGACAGTGGAGGAGCCAGCAGCGCTCTGCTGGCCTGAGTAAAGATGTTACCTTTGCTGTTTGCTTTTCCAGGTTTTGTGGGGAGTGTCTGCAGCCCTGTCTCCAGGTGACCTCACCTCTCTGCCCCCTCTGTCGCGTGCCCTTCGACCCCAAGAAGGTGGAGCGGTCCTCCAGTGTGGAGAAGCAGCTGGCTTCATATAAAGCACCCTGTAGGGGTTGTAACAAGAAGGTAGATAATGACTGCTCCAGCAGATAACAGACCCCCACAGTGTTATAAAAATATTATTTGCTGCACAATTCACACTGTGAATGTAAATCTTTTCTTTTTTATTTATAGTCTTTGGCCATTTGTGCAAATTCAACTGTGAAACTGAAAAAGGAAATAAACGTGTCAAAAGTGATAATGGGTGAAATGAAAGTCACTATAAAAATGGACGACAGTCTGAGAATCAGAGTAAGATGAATAGAAGTGAAGAGCAGACTAAACGCCCCCCCTCCATGCAGTGTCACTGTGACTCTTTACATACATGTACAGTCATAACCTCAGGTGTGTGCGTGCTTTCAGGTGGCTCTAGTAAAGATGAGGTCCCACATTGCTTCCTGTTCCAAGGTGCAGGAGCAGATGGCCAACTGTCCCAAGTTTGTTCCTGTGGTGCCCACCTCCCAGCCTATACCAAGGTACCCACACTGCAACCATGTTCATGCAGCACAGCTGATACATGATACTTTAATCACCTCACCTGAATGCAGCCGTTCACACCATCATTTCACTGGATGGATTTGAGGCACTTCTTAGAACCAAGCTCAATATTTTGGATTTTTTAGATCCAAAGAAACCAGTGTGACCAATCAGACCCTGCATTTGGCAGCAAGCACAGTCATACTGCACACTGGTAGTGTAAATAGCAGTGTGCACTAATGCTGTGTTATCTGAGACACTCAGCTAGCTGCTGCTCTGGGTCAGTCAGCTCTCAGTGCCCCACTAACATCCTGAATCGTGGCCACGATTCAGCTTCCACTGCTCGGCCGAGACGTCCTCCCTGCTGCTGCCTGCGCGTGTCAGCTGGAAGGACTCTCAGTTCAGTCCTGTATCAGCGTTATCATCGTTTCATGTCCACTTCATTCTCTTCACAGTGCAGCTTTACACTGCACTACATCACACAGCAAGTCTGGATCTGGAAACGTTTATGGTTTCATGTTTTTATTGCAACACATTCGGTGTGTAACAGCCTCCAGAGGTGTGCGGCTCGATCCAAATGTCGATAGTATCAGAGACACTGCTGCTGTCGCTAAAAGATTAATCAGTACTTTCCTTCTCGAGCCCACTGTGTGTGTTCAATTCATTCATGTTTTTGTTTGGAAATGTAAAACATGCACCTGAACCTTTGTGTCACGTCTGTTTTATTTACAGCCAATAACACAACTGAAGTTGACACAAACTTCCTGTGTTAACTCAATGCTGTGGAACGTGATAGTGATTCAGTGGCCATCAAGGTGTGTCTCAGAGTGGGACACACTGCTCTGCTGTTAGAGTTCAAAGTGCCTCTATTTTATTTAGCAGTGCTGCTGTCTGCAGCACAAGTGCAGTTTGGTCACACAGTGAAGTGTTGCCAAAGTGCACATGTGTGACCCACAGCTGAGCCTTCCTGATTTGAGAGGCTGTGATCACAGACCTGTAGTGTGAGTGAGTTTGCAGCTCTCAGTGTATTTGTGTAAATGTCACGTTTGTGACTTTTTCCAAATACAAGTTCAAATTTGTTGGACACATTTTCCAACAGCGTAGCTGCCTGTGAGACTGGATACATCTGTACATGTTCAGCTTCACTGTGACACAAATGCACACACGTCGGCCCAGCCTTGTGATAATTTGTGTGTGTGTGTGTCCTTTTATATGCAGCAATATTCCAAACCGGTCAACATTTGTGTGTCCGTTCTGTGGGGCCAGAAACCTGGACCAGCAGGAACTGGTGAAGCACTGTATGGAAAACCATCGTAATGACCCAAACAAAGTGGTGAGATAGTGACGACTGCACCAGACTGTCAAACTGTGTTTGTATCAGGATAACATCAGCACCATCTAGATTATTTCTGGGTGTCAGGAACAGAGTTGCCTTTAATCTGTCCGTGAAACAGCCGCACAAACGTCTCCGGGAATCTTTAGGAAATCTTGGAAAAGTCTTTTCCATTTTGCCTCGGAGTTACAGTTCTGTTCCTGCTCCCACTGAATTCCTCCTGAAGTTACTGAGGTGTTAATGGCTGTAAGGTGTAAGCAGTACAGAACACAGATTTCCAGACTACCACACTCACTAATTTCCTGTTAACACGTGTCGTGTGGCTCATCTCCTTTGTTCGGCTGGATTCCCTCCTCACCTCAGCCCTGTGCAGGCAGCGTGATGGTGCAGTAGTTAGAACTGCTGCTTCTCACCAAGCAGGTTTCTCTGTGTTTGCAGAGGCGCTAAACTAACTGTGTTTGTGCAGTAGATGCAGTAAACACGGCCTGTAGTCCAAAGAAAAGCTGGAAGCTCGGTCAGACCAGAGAAGCCTTATATAGAGATGCCAGTTTGCACAGGTTTCTATGAGAAAGCCCACACACACTCATCTAGTTGTTTTATATCCACAGCTTCCTGCCTGCTGCACCTGTGATGTGTGTGTCCTTTAATGGCTGTGTGCTCGTCCCTCCAGGTGTGTCCAGTGTGCTCAGCCATGCCGTGGGGAGACCCCAGCTACAAGAGCTCCAACTTTCTTCAGCATCTTCTCCACAGACACAAGTTCTCATATGACACGTTTGTTGTAAGTCCAGAGGAACCATTGTTCTTTAGAAATGATTTTTTAAAAGAAAAGATTCTTTGTGCAAACAAACAAGGACAGAAATTCTGATGTGTGTTTGCGAGCAGTTTGGAAACATGATAATTCAGTTTCACTACGTTATCCTCAACTATATAACGACTGTATAACGACTTTATAACGACTATATAACGACTGTATAACGACTGTATAACGACTATATAACGACTATATAACGACTGCATAACGACTTTATAACGACTATATAACAACTGTATAACAACTGTATAACGACTGTATAACGACTTTATAACGACTGTATAACGACTTTATGACGACTTTATGACGACTTTATAACGACTGTATAACGACTGTATGACGACTGTATGACGACTGTATGACGACTGTATGACGACTTTATAACGACTGTATAACGACTTTATAACGACTTTATAACGACTGTATAACGACTGTATAACGACTTTATAACGACTGTATGACGACTGTATGACGACTGTATGACGACTGTATGACGACTGTATGACGACTTTATAACGACTGTATAACGACTTTATAACGACTGTATAACGACTGTATAACGACTTTATAACGACTGTATGACGACTGTATAACGACTGTATGACGACTGTATAACGACTGTATAACGACTTTATAACGACTGTATAACGACTTTATAACGACTGTATGACGACTGTATAACGACTTTATAACGACTGTATAACGACTGTATGACGACTTTATAACGACTTTATAACGACTGTATAACGACTGTATGACGACTGTATGACGACTGTATGACGACTTTATAACGACTTTATGACGACTGTATAACGACTGTATGACGACTTTATGACGACTGTATAACGACTGTATAACGACTTTATAACGACTGTATAACAACTGTATGACGACTGTATAACGACTTTATAACGACTGTATAACGACTGTATGACGACTGTATAACGACTTTATAACGACTGTATAACGACTTTATGACGACTGTATGACAACTGTATGACGACTTTATAACGACTTTATAACGACTGTATAACGACTGTATGACGACTGTATAACGACTTTATAACGACTGTATAACGACTGTATGACGACTGTATAACGACTTTATAACGACTGTATAACGACTTTATGACGACTGTATGACAACTGTATGACGACTTTATAACGACTTTATAACGACTGTATGACGACTGTATGACGACTGTATGACGACTTTATAACGACTGTATAACAACTGTATGACGACTGTATAACGACTTTATAACGACTGTATGACGACTGTATGACGACTGTATAACGACTGTATAACGACTTTATGACGACTGTATGACAACTGTATGACGACTTTATAACGACTTTATAACGACTGTATGACGACTGTATGACGACTGTATGACGACTTTATAACGACTGTATGACGACTTTATAACGACTGTATGACGACTGTATGACGACTTTATAACGACTTTATGACGACTGTATAACGACTGTATGACGACTTTATGACGACTTTATAACGACTGTATAACGACTGTATGACGACTGTATAACGACTTTATGACGACTGTATGACGACTTTATAACGACTGTATAACGACTGTATGACGACTTTATAACGACTGTATGACGACTTTATGACGACTGTATAACGACTGTATGACGACTTTATAACGACTTTATGACGACTGTATAACGACTGTATGACGACTGTATGACGACTTTATAACGACTTTATGACGACTGTATAACGACTGTATGACGACTTTATAACGACTTTATAACGACTGTATAACGACTGTATGACGACTTTATAACGACTGTATGACGACTTTATGACGACTGTATAACGACTGTATGACGACTTTATAACGACTTTATGACGACTGTATAACGACTGTATGACGACTTTATAACGACTTTATGACGACTGTATAACGACTGTATGACGACTGTATGACGACTTTATAACGACTTTATGACGACTTTATAACGACTGTATGACGACTTTATGACGACTGTATAACGACTGTATGACGACTTTATAACGACTTTATGACGACTTTATAACGACTGTATGACGACTGTATGACGACTTTATAACGACTTTATGACGACTGTATAACGACTGTATGACGACTTTATGACGACTTTATAACGACTGTATAACGACTGTATGACGACTGTATGACGACTTTATGACGACTGTATGACGACTGTATGACGACTTTATAACGACTGTATAACGACTGTATGACGACTTTATAACGACTGTATGACGACTTTATAACGACTTTATAACGACTGTATGACGACTGTATGACGACTGTATGACGACTTTATAACGACTGTATAACAACTGTATGACGACTGTATAACGACTTTATAACGACTGTATGACGACTGTATGACGACTGTATAACGACTTTATAACGACTGTATAACGACTTTATGACGACTGTATGACAACTGTATGACGACTTTATAACGACTTTATAACGACTGTATGACGACTGTATGACGACTGTATGACGACTTTATAACGACTGTATGACGACTTTATAACGACTGTATGACGACTGTATGACGACTTTATAACGACTTTATGACGACTGTATAACGACTGTATGACGACTTTATGACGACTTTATAACGACTGTATAACGACTGTATGACGACTGTATAACGACTTTATGACGACTGTATGACGACTGTATGACGACTTTATAACGACTGTATAACGACTGTATGACGACTTTATAACGACTGTATGACGACTTTATGACGACTGTATAACGACTGTATGACGACTTTATAACGACTTTATGACGACTGTATAACGACTGTATGACGACTGTATGACGACTTTATGACGACTGTATAACGACTGTATGACGACTGTATGACGACTTTATGACGACTGTATAACGACTGTATAACGACTTTATAACGACTGTATAACGACTGTATGACGACTTTATCAGAAACATGTGCTTTTAACCACAGTATGCAGTCATGAAGTGACAAACCAAGTTATAGGGCGGGGCTGCCAAAGTACGTGTACGTATGTGTACATGGCCCCGTACTCTTTGACCAATCGGTGGATGGCACCTAAAGCGCCCTGAGGCAACTGCTGCGTTGATTCGGGGCTGTATTAATAAAGTAAATTGGCACCTTGTGATCAAACTGAAGTGAAGCTGCTGCTGCTGCAGAGTGTGTGCAGCTGGACAGAAACTCTGACTGAAAGAAAAGTAAAACATGATCATTTATAAGAAAACAAAATGAAGAAAAGTGTCTGGAGAAATTCAGACTGTAAGGCTGTAAATCCTGACAGTTCAACGATCTGAATCACAGAGCGTCTAAACAAAAGCTTGTTAGACTGGCAGATACATTCGTACAGTAATCAGTGCTTTCTGTATTTGGTCAGGACTACAGCATCGATGAAGAGGCAGCGCTGCAAGCAGCTTTGGCACTATCACTGACTGAAAACTGACCGAGCTCACACCACTGCCCCCTCTGTACTTCTGTTGATCCTTCTGGGAGGTCGAGGCTATCATCCACCCAGCAGACACAGCTGAGCTAGCCTGGTTCATGGAGTGTGTACAGGAGCTCCACCACAGACCACAGCTCCATACACATCCTGAAACATGTTTGTTTTTTAAATAAATTCCAGTCTGCATCTTTGTGCTCCGCCCATCGTCAGCTTCACTTCACAGCTGCAATAAGGATCACTACCTTCCTGAAGACGACACATACTGCTGATGTCAAACCCTCAGAAAGGTCAGGCTTCTGACTGGCTGCTGCTCGAGGTTAGATCTCAGAGAGCCAGTGAACCCAGCAGAGTTCAAATTCTGTGGTAAGCTGCTGGGAAGCCACTGAGTGCTGATCTGCTGGTTATCTGCTCAGCACAGCCACCCCGTGTCCCTCCTGGCAGAGCAGGTCACCTACTAACTGGAAGGTTGGTGGTTCGATCCCCGTCTGCTCCAGTCTGCATGCCAAATACCCTCGGGCAAGGGCCTGGCCCCCGTTGCTCCCCGATGCATCCGTCCGTGTCAGACAGAAAGCACTTACACAGAAGAAAGTGCTTGATGGTGTGAACGAGGCGAGTTTAGAAAGGTGCGAGTTTGACGCTCTGTTGAACCTGATGCAGCCAACGTGTTTCTGCAGCTTTGGACACGTCTGTGTTTCCTCTGCATGTAACACGGCCGCAGCACAACCTTCCTGTTGTTTCCTGCACTTTTGTCAGGTTTCGTTTGACAGCTGATGAAATCTTTGAGCAGGTCTGACCTGCGAGCAGAGGAGCGTCAGTGAGCAGCCGATGCTGAGGTTTAATGAACTGTTTTCATTGTTTTGAACGTGGCTGCCATTAGGTCACCATAGCAACCTGAACACAACAGTCGTCGGCGAGTAAAATGAACTGTGATCAGCCCACACGTGATGTAATGTCCACAGACTCAGCTGGACGATGTCAGACATGAATGTCGAGATTTTAAGATGTATCTGCGTTTGAACGTGGTGGAGTGTCTCCAGAATAAACATGTTCCTGCTGGGAGCACGAAATAAAAGTAATGATTCACGAGGTTTCTACAACATTGCCTTCTTTGTACTTTCCTCTATTGCATGTTCCTCTGACGGTGTTTCCTGTTGCCACGTGAAACTGAAAGCCCGAGTTATCCACCGCCGCTCTCTATCCTGGCTTTTAACCAGGAAGCCTGGCTGTGCAGAACTAACTGACAGCTACAGAGCTGTGTTGGACTGTGGGTTGGTGTCTAGCTGAATTAACCTGAAAAAGATGAATGGTGCTTTTATAAGTCTTGCACGCACGGTGCACCACAGGCTACACTGGCTGTGATTTCAAATTTTGTTTGGTTGCACCAACACACAGCTGGGAAGGTTTTCTGCAGCCTGTTTATTACGTGGTGTTCAGCTTTTTCCTTTAAATACCGATGTATCTGCATCTCTGGTGGCCTCCCAAAATTCTTTGCAGTTTGATGAATCTTCTTCATTTCTCACACTATCTGGCAACAAGTGTGAATTGAATTAGCAGAAGAAGCTGCACGGATGCACAAACAGATGTTTTTTAGTGTTTCTCTCCAGGGTTTCAGGCACTTTGTCCCTGTAACAGCAGCAAAAATCAAAGTTCTGATGAGTCGCTGGAACAGGTCAGACATCTGTTAAATATTACACACGTATTCTGCTGTGAGCTCTGCCGTCATAGTCAAAGTCAAATGTATTTTTATGGCACATTTAAAACAACGAATGTTGACAAAGGTGCTGCACAATGAAGATCAACACAGGGAGACATGATAAAAGTGGTTTTTTGTCCCGTTTGAGATACCCGACGGATTTACTTTATGAAATGTTCAAAAACATAATGCACAATGGGAGACGCCATACGTTTGTATGATTTCATAATGTGTGTGTGCCTGACATGTGCGCCTTGTGAGAATTATTATCCAGCTATATTTGTAGCTCATCCATTTCAGTGAAGGCTTCACTGCAGATAACAGGAGCGAGCTGCAGAGACCATCACAGTTTAACATTCTGATCACACATGCTCACCTTCGATGGCTCCTTTTGTTTAATCCTGGGAATATTTGCGCTCGTCTGACTGTCTGGATGAAAGTGGACCCTCCACTTTACTGCTGTCTGTGTTTCAACTCTTACCATGAGAAATGTTTTCATGATGATCTGCTGAGACTGACGAGGACAAAATGATTTACTTTTGGAAACTGTTTGAAACCACTGACGTGGCTCAGGCATGTGTCTGCAGCCTCGCTGGGTGATGAGGTGAGTTCACGAAGTTGAGCTGCCATTAACACAAATAACAATATTGTAATGACCTAGTTTAACCAATAGATGGCAGTCCCTCTGCAGACATGCAGCGCTGCAGTGAAACCAGCATATATTCATGCTGGAGTCCTGTTTGACCCACAGGTGAACTTAGAGAAGATCAGAGGGTCCACAGAAGGTCACGTGGTCATTCACACTCCAATCAGTCGTTTGTTTCCTGTTCTTTCTGGTTTTCCTTGTGATTGTGATAAGAGTGCTTTGTTAGTTTTGGGAACCTGTAACATTACATTTTGTGGTCTCACTTAAAGAGCAACCCCAGTTTATTCAAATTATCTACAGAGAAACGGAGCGTTAAATCGGACTTTCCAGCCGTCTGCTGAATCCTGTGCAGGTCCAGCTGCTTCCTTGCAACACGACCCTGCTTTCAGATGATCGGGTTGGGAACTGTTTGCTGGAATATTGTCGTTGTTGTCCTGCTGTGAAGCCAGGTGGGACTCCCTGGGTGAGCGGTACATCCCAAAGTACCTGCACCCAGTGTTTTAATGTTGGGAGTGTTCAGGGAGCCTGGTTTAATATACATTCAGTAACACACTGAGATAAGACTTAATGGGAAAAACTCCATTATTTTTGCCTGTTTGTCAACAGTTTATCCACACACAGCTGTCCTGAGTGATGACCTTTAACCTGTAATAAAACATTTGTAACTTGATGGCTCGGTCTTTTCCAGGATCACAGGATCACCATTAACAGTGATGAAACACACAGTTTGGGATGTTTTGTTCCAACATGTTAGATCAGATTTCTGCAGAACAGCAAATATGAGAAGATCTTTGGAAGCACAGCGTCCTTCAGTCTACTGTCGGGATCACTGATCCTGTTACAGGACAGACTTTATGCTCTTTGTAAATATAAATGTCACCCCTCTGTACGTGAAACCATATCAGATACAAACTGTTGGAGAGAGACGGGTGTTATAGTCCAAATCTGACATTATTGTTTGAACTTGGAGATTAAAGTGTAATACGTGTGTTTAGACAATGAAGCAGGTTTGTGCATCACCTGTGTCGGACCACCGAGTGTCTTTGCTGTGATGGTAACAGATGATAAAAGGCTATGTGGACAGTGTGTGTAGATGCTGTCACCAGGATTGTCCACATCTGTCTCCTCTCCATCATTTAGGATTTAGAGTTACACAAATATTTACCTTGTTAACATTATTTTGTTATTGTAACAGCACCTGGATCCAGAGGAACATCTGCATCAGGATTCGTTTATATTTTCGTAACAGTATCAACTCATTGTCTCAGTTTATTTTAGTTTGAGATTTTAATGCATTTGTCATGTCAGGTTTGGACATGGCTGAATGTGGCACACACTGTTTGATTTGAATAAAATTCACTTCTTAACCGTAGTTTTTCCAGTGTGATTTACATTGTAAGATGAATACTGCAACCCTTAATTACATAAGACTGTTGATAAATTAATGCTGTGAGAGGGAAGAACGTCCTGCTAACAAGAAGAGAGACCTCCACCAGAACGACGCGTACAGACGTTAAACTACAAGACAGAAAACAGAAGAGCACAACGAAGCCTCAGAGTCACCTGATCGATGGTTTTATTTACATTCATTAGAGACTTTATGCCCCAGTCATCCTTAATGTTCAATAAAGTTATATTTCCCCTAAAGGTTGGAAAAGTTTCATATTCATTTTAAAATTTTATTTAAAATGATCAATTTTTTAATAAAATGATTAAAGTCATGAAGAGACATTTCTTGCAAAAGGGTTTGAACAAAGATGATTGGGAACATGGCTTATTAACTTTACTTGTACTAAAAAATCAGTGATTATTGTAAAAGTAACTAAGCTTGGATACATATGATTACGTTGTGGGGGGGGGAATAGTGTAGGACGAGCTTTTAGACATGAGCAAAGGCCCACTTTTATACAAAATATACTCGGTTCTGTCATGAGGACTCAAATGGCACTGAATGGTTGGAATTACCCGTTTGTCCTTGAACAAACATCACACTTTACTTCCTGTTATAGTTGTCATCTTTTGATTTTGAGGTGCCCAGCAACAATCTTTGAAATTGCTCCATTGAGAGCTGTCCTCTTTCTGCCCACTTTAACAACCTGTGTGAAGGCAGAACAGGATCTGTTAGTACTGAAGAGTAACCTGAATGATCAGTTGGGAATATTTAGACCTATTTTACATCAAAATGGAGGCTTTCTATTGGGCAACCAACAGATGCTCTGAGGTGTCCTAGCCGTGTAGGGCGGAGCTGGTGTTAGCTACATTAGGACAAGAAGTGTCTGTGCTGCTGGTGTCAGAAAATCTTAGAAGAGCGTGTGATGAAACCCAACACATAAAACGATAAGCAACAGTCTGGGTACTTTGGGGAATAAGACATCTGTGATGACCAAACACATACAGCTGTAGAACACCCGCCCACAAGGCACACAGAAGCCCCGCCTACAAGACACGCCCAAAAGACACATTAACATACAGAGCTGTACAAGAGCCGCCCACAAATGACACACAGCCAGTGTTGGTCAAGTTACTTGAAAAAAGTAATCAGTAACTAATTACTGATTACTTCCCCCAGAAAGTAATCCAGTTACTTTACTGATTACTTATTTTCAAAAGTAATTAATTGCTTAGTTACTTAGTTACTTTTTAAAAACCCAATTTACAACCTGAAGAGGTGATAAAGTGATAGATCTTTCAGCCCAATTCTACTTTTTCTGCATAATCCATCATACAAAATGTCATCAAATGGAAAAGTCTCTTTTTAAAACTTGTTTTATTAGTTTTAATCTTTTAACTTTATGCATCAAGCAAACATTTAATTATCTGCAACATTCTCTGACTTGAATAAATTAGTTTAACATTTAAACCTATTTTCTGCACATTCCAGCTCATAAAATAAAATATTTTGTGTGTTTACACTCAGTCTTTCAAATAGATGCAAGTAAAACACAGCAGAAAATAAATAAAGTCAAAGACTCAGCGGTCCTGTTGCTCTATTTTCACCTGTAAAGCAGGAGTGGGGTAGGCGGAGGTTTACCCTGGTGCAGGTGTGCCGCGGTCAGTGGAAGAATCCGCGAGTTTCTCTGAGTTTCCCATTACGTCGTAGCTACTCGGTGCTTGTTGGAAGTTTAGGGGTTTTTTTCGCTGTAAAAAGAAGTTTTCTTCCCACGCACAGCGGACACTAATGTTTTTGTCACTTTTTATGGAATCAAACTCAAAGTAAGGTCAGTACTTCCACGCTTTAAACGCTGCACGCTCATACTCTCTCTGCACTCGATATATTATCCATTGTTGATCTGCACACAGCTGTCGTCACGAACGGCGCACTCGCTTACGTCACTGTCGTGAGACATTCTCACAAAAAATCACGGTTTTAGTAACGCAGTAACGCAGCGTTCCTACGGGAAAGTAACGGTAATCTAATTACCGTTTTTGCAATAGTAATCCCTTACTTTACTCATTACTTGAAAAAAGTAATCAGATTACAGTAACGCGTTACTGTACTTGTACTTGTACTTGTTACTTGCACATCAGGTTCTTTCACACAGCTCACACAGGATTCCCCGAGTTTCTGACTGTTGTTTGTTTTCCTGTTTTTACGTATCCTATATTATCTGTTCTCATTTCTTCACTACATAACGTTTGATCTGTGATGTGGTTTTTTAAATGAACAAAACATTGCTGTTAGAGTTTTGGCATTTCAAAGACAGTAATGTAGGTCCAGTGATGTTAGCTGTAAGTCTAACGAGGCTTTAGAAAGAACCTTCTTCCACCTCATTCTGAGCCCAGAACGTTTGGTGTTCTCTTAGCGTCCGAGCTACATGTTTGCACTCTAATTGTTATGCTATATGAATTCGGGCTGTGCATTCACGGCCTAACCATGAGCCAAACAAATGCTGATCAGTTTTTCATACATTTTGACTGAAATGTGAAGAGGATGTAAACAGATCTGAGGCTCTTTGCCATCATTTCATTGGCTGTTTCTCAGGGTTTAAGTTTATCATGCTAAATGTTTTATAAGAAACTTCCCAGAAAACAACATTTTTATATTTGCATCACATTTATGATCCAGTTCTTCAAGAAACATGACACCAGGGTTTGTATGATATACATCCTGAAGCCCAAAGTCTAAACGCAGCATCTGATTCTTGTTGGGTGAAAACCTGGTGATGCCACATTGAAGTATTTTGTGGGGTAATTCTTTTAACTTGTTTCTCGTGTCATATTAAATTTTTCTTGTATGACAAACTGGTTTGAAGTGCTTTTGCAGTTACATGTATGAGACATAAAAACATAGAAAGAGGTTGTTTTAGAGCATACATTTCCACATGGGCCCAATATTTGCTCTTTAAATAAAACAGAATGGCCCTTAATGGACAGAGCAACAATGTAGAGTAGTAAGGTGAGAAGGATAAAATGGGAACGTTTGATGTGACGCTGCAGGTGTGATTGCAGTCACACTGATGAAGGGTGCAGATGCAGGACGATGATTCGTTTATGACTCAACACCAAATTAAAAGAAAAGCCGGAGCAACAGGAGACAAACTGTTGTCACAGGTTCCTGCGAGCTGGGTCTGGATATGTTTATGTATACATCCTTGTCCTTAAGCAGTTCTCCTACTTATATGTATATGCAAGTATATTTACTATATTGAGTAAACATAATTTACATTTGATGGGGGTGTCGCGAAATCGATCAATGCAGAGCAGTGAGACAAACCACGGAGGCCCCAGAGAAGTGCAATCAAACGATGAGTTTATTTACCAGGAGAAAACATCAGCACATGTCCTCTGACCAAAATACATGTTGTGGACACTTATAAAGCAGTGGGGTACACGCCCCCCCATGGCGTCAATGACAGATTAAAATAGGTTCCAGACATTAGTCACAGTTAATCGTACATCTTTAATAGCTATAAGCAGACATAGAACTTCTCTTTTCTATAACACCTTCCATACAAGGTAGTAAACTTCAAGCCCTCAGGGTCTCTGAGGCTAATTATTGACTCAAATGAGTTAAGGCCTCAGGCCGGACACATTCCTAGATTATATGTATTATATGTACTGTAAGCATGCATTGCAGTCATCCTTCTATGTTCTAGTTTCCCTCAGCATGGATCACCTGGACAGTCACGCCAGTGAAGCTTAAAACCTCTAATGAACCGAACATCAACTCGAAATAAGCACAGATATGCAATGTGCATAAAATACTTCTGGCTGTACCTGTAATAAAAGTTATCATAATAAAAGGATCCTCAAATGGACATCTTCAATAAACAGCTGTAATGCAGTATCAATACTGTGAGAAATATTATTAAGTGGAATGATGCTGTAAAGAATGTTATTAATGCAGTTATAATGATGCAGGTTATACGGCAGCAATAAAAGAATTTCTGTATCTCCACAAGGGACATCCTGTTCCTTTCACTGCAGTACATTTCTACCGTGTAAACCTTTATTTGTGTTCTCAGGATCAAAATAAAGTGGTTACATTTTGAGATTACCTGGTTACATCTTTGTGTTGTGGGTTAGTTTTTGCAGTAAATTTTGGGTGAATGGACATCCTGTGTTATATGATCTCATCACAGACGTCACCTTGTACATTTGAAAATGAGAAAGCATCCTGCCTCCTGATGTCAGCAGAGTTAGCGACACCGGCCGATACGTTCTCCTCACAGTAGAAAAATAAAGAGACTGTTTGGAGCTGTTACAGGAGACTGTGTTACACTTCAGAAAAATAAGATTTCATGTCACAGTGCTGCAAGCTTGCTTTCCTTCTTGATGGTGCGTACGTATTCACAGCCATAGGACTATTCTGCCTGGCACTTATGTCTTGCCCAGTCTGGTCTGATTGTGGCATTCACCTTGTACTTGGCCGGCTGCAGGACCACTCCGAACTTTCCCTCCAGACTTGGCAGATCATGGCCTGGTGGGACAGTCAGAGTGAAGCGCTGCAGGATCCAGGACAGGAAGAGAAAGAGCTCCATCTTGGCCAAGGCCTCACCTAGACATACTCTCAGCCCAGCACCGAAGGGCAGGTAGCTGGGTGATGGGATCGTCAGTCCTGTGCCTTCACTATTCAAGAACCGGCCTGCAGAGCAACAACAACAGGTTTCACCAGCTGGGATGGTCACAGAAGCTAAACTAAAAGAACTGTCAGATCCAGCCTGTATACATATGTTGGTTCAGGATTTCATGTATTTGTCTCGATCTTAAAACAGTGGCGGTGAATCAAACGGGAACAAGACTCCAGGTATCCCCTAAGGTGAGGGTTTCCTGGTGAGACACTGACTTGCTGCTATTAGAGTCCTTTCTCCTTGGACTTTCAGATTCCTTGGAGAATTTGAAAGTCCAAAAATTATCGTTTGATGCATGCTCAATGCTGCAGCTGGGATAGGCTCCAGCGCCCCCCGCGACCCTGAAAAGGATAAGCAGAAGCGAATGGATGGATGGATGGCATGCTCAATGATCCAGGTAAGTAAATCCCCAAACGTTGATTCTGTTCATCTGGACGTGGCCGTTTTTTTAGTGGGAGAAACGTTTCGTCACTCATCCAGGTGACTTCTTCAACCCAAAAACCATCAAAAACAGGGTGTTTGTCGGGTCTTTAACATACAATTCAAAGCACCCTGATGTCACTGTTATTGTGTATTAACTTAAGTAGCCAAAAGCCATAACAATGATAGGAGCCAGAGACAGTGTCTGCCTTTCTATCACCATTAATCATCCTTGACTGAGGGAAGAAACCAAACAGACGTTTGCCTCAGAGAATAAAATCAGTTTCCATAACTGGATATTAAACTGTGGACAGATGTTTGCTCTTACCAGGGTCAAACCGCTCTGGGTTCTTCCACTCCTTCTCGTCATGGTGCAGAGCCCACAGGTTGATAATGACTCGAGTTCCCTTCCTCACTGTGAAATCTCCAAGGCTACAGAGACAAGAGCTCCCAGTTCACTCATGGGATTGACAATGGTGTTTGTGCATCAGGTAAATGTATTTTTAAGACTTCATTCAGAAACAGAAGATCCCAGATCAGTCCTACTTGTCAGTACAGAGCAGTAAGCTTCCTGTCCTAATAAACAGCCTGGTCACTTTTCACAGAAGTGTGTCATTTTAATAGATCGATGCAGTCAGCAGTCACCTCTGCTGTGTGTCAACATGGCTTTATTAAATGGGTGAACTCAGTGAGCATCGCTGTACCTGGTGTCACAGAGAGCCACGTGGGGGATGAGTAGAGGTGCCACGGGGCGAATCCGTAATAACTCCCTAATGGTGGCCTCCAGATAGGGCAGACTGCCTCGGTCGGTGAGTTTAGGAGAGCGGCTGTCACCCACCGTCCTGTCCAGCTCATCCTGGATACGTCTTTGCACCTAAACATGAAGCAGTAGAGTCACTGTGCATCGGAGATGCTCTTTAACAGCTTCACACACTCAGGATTCACACGTTTTTCTCTGTTGCATTTGATTAGAATCAATAAAAATATTATTCCCATTGGCTGCTGCAAGTTGGACATTAATGGGAATAAAGGGCGTGGCATGCTACTACACAAGTTCAGATTAACATCACTTACGTGTTGTGAGACTTGGCATGTTTTCATATGTGTGCTTTCACATTCACACTCCGGGCAGGTGAGTAACCTGATCTGCAGCTGCAGCCACCTGGAGTCTGTATGCTTCATTCAGCTGTGGTTTTCTTGCAGCTTCACAACAACTGACTTTATTAATGACTTTGTGTGTGTTGATGATGTTGCATAGGTATAGTTTGTAAAAAGATGCTTAAACTTAATTAGATTCAGAGTTTTAAACATGTTTTAGACCACAGACAGAGAGGAGGAGAAGGGTCGTTTTCATCAGACATCTTTGAAAGCCACGCCACGCGCCTCGTGGAAACACTGCTGCTGATCGAGCCTTACCTCTGGGTGATGAATCAGGTACGTTATGGCCCATTTGAGCACAGTGGTAGTGGTTTCCACGCCAGCGCCAAAGATGTCTCCCACTGTCATGAGAATGTGGTCATCACTCAGGCCCACGGACTCTGCACTTATCTCTGATGTGTTGTTGTTCTCCGCACTGCGCTTGGCTCTTAGCAGAGCGTCTATCAGGTCTCTCTGCACGTGGTCGCTGTAATTCACCTGTGAGGGAGCAGCATGTCAGCGTACAGGATACAGCGTACAGAACGCTTTGTATTTATTTAGCAAAGCAACCTAGTGTGACCGCTGTAGTCAAGTATGTCTCTGTGTGATAATGTCCACCATCTCACAGCTGCACAGGATCACAGCTCTACTACAACATTGTGGTTTTTCTGCCTCAAATGTTGCCGATGCATTTGTACAAATGAAAGGAACCAAGTATGTGGTATAAGGTACGGGGCACATGACTAAGAGAGCAGTTTGTACTGTACACTACCTTTAAATTTCAAACACTAATGGCCCCGTGGTTAAAGGGTTACCTTGTGTTCATCAAATTTCTTCTGTAGAAGTTTGTCTCTCATGGAAACACAGTGTTTCAGGAGACGTAGGTCTGCATTAGGAAAGATCTGTGATAAAGACAAAAACAGCCTGATAAACATCACGGTCCAACTGTCACCTTCTTGCTCATCGCTCACAATGTGCTGCGAGAGCTCGATCGTGCTAGCATCATTATAAACATGCACTGCAAATGTGTGTGGATCAGACACTCTTCACATTCTTTCACCATAGATTCTAAGCAACACCAGAGTGGCAGTAATCCCACTAAGGAAACGCAACGAGGCGGCCTTTATCTTTCTGTTGATTGCCTACATTTACACTGCGGTCTGATTGTTTCTGCTCTGAGTTCTTGCTGCTTACCTGCAGCCAGGGGAAAATGTCCACCAGGCTGTCTTTGGCCACAGTGTCCACAATGCCCTGGCTGTACTGCAGCATATTCTCAAACTCTGGGTCGCCTCGGCAGTAGGACGAGTTGAAGCAGAGAGAGCAGATAACATTGGTGACGGCGCGAGTCAGCTCAGGAGAAAGATCCAGGGCCAGCCCCACGTCTGCTGCCTCTGACAGCACGGAGCACAGAGACTGGGCCTCTGCACAAACTGGGCAAGACAAAGTTCATTACCTTACATATTTATCATACTTAGAAACACTACAGCAGATATTACTGCATTTGGAGCATTTGAAATCTCTCTGTACACACACACACACACACACACACACACACACACACACACACACACACACACACACACAGTTTCCTACTGTTGCCAAACTTTTGTTGTGAGCTCTATATAAATAAACGTTATTGTTTCTCTTTATTATTTTCATTGTGCTAGAGTAGAATGAGAGTAGAATGAGAGTAGAACGACCAATCACTTTGTAAAAACAGGTCCTTTCCACCTGCTGACTGATCATTGCATTAGATATTTCTCTTTAACTTAAATCTATGCTTAAATGCTTTGAAGAGTAAAAAAAGTCCTCGAGTGTGTTCGTTTAAATGAGTGCGTCTGCCTGTTGTGATTTATTGCTGCTGATCTGCCTGCCATACGCAGTCTCACATGAGAGAGTGGTATCAAACTAGAGGAGTGAACTGTACTCACTGGTCTTCTCAATAGAGGCACAGCCTTCTCCAAACATGCACAGGGCTGCGTGGACTATCTTCCTGTGGAACTTCCACGTAGCACTGTAGTCTCCAAATGCAATGTCCTTCCCATCTTTAGTCAGAATATCTGTAGTTACCTTCATCACAAACACGACATGATGGAAACCAATCCAAAAAACAACCAAACAGAACAGGACATTTAGGAGAGAGTTATACCCACAGTTCTAGGTCTTCCTGCAAACGTCTTTCCCTTCTTGAGCAAGACTTCTTTGGCGTGCACATGATGGTTGACGACAATCACGCTGTGGGAGCCCATCATCAGCGAGTATGTTTGTCCGTATTTTACCTGCAGTTCTTTGAAAAGCACATGTGGTTGTAATTCACTCTGCAGGCTCAGCAGGCTGCCAATGAGTGGTAGTGCAGGGAGGTGTGGCGGCTCCCTAGAACCGTGTGCAGACATCCTGAACTTGAACTGCAGTGCTAACAAAGTGAGGCCCACCAACATGAACACACACAGATACCAAAACCAAGCCATATCAGTGACAGAGGCGCTTGGTTCAACAGAGCTGAAACATCCCAGGAAATATCTGTTCAAGGTTTCCCAACCACTGCGGAGCGCTGCTTTTATGCAGCAACTTCAAGGCCAGGTCCTTGAATCTGTAGGACTGTGACAACTCAAACAAGATAAGATGACACTCAGTCTTTCTAGAACTACACAAGATGCTGTAAAAGTGTAGAAAAGAACAGAACAGGACAGAATATAATAGAATAGAACAGAATAGAACAGAATAGAACAGAATAGAATAGAATAGAACAGAATAGAACAGAATAGAATAGAACAGAACAGAATAGAACAGAACAGAATAGAACAGAATAGAATAGAACAGAACAGAATAGAACAGAACAGAACAGAACAGAATAGAACAGAATAGAACAGAACAGAATAGAACAGAATAGAACAGAACAGAATAGAACAGAATAGAATAGAACAGAATAGAACAGAATAGAATAGAATAGAACAGAACAGAATAGAACAGAATAGAATAGAACAGAACAGAATAGAACAGAATAGAATAGAACAGAACAGAATAGAACAGAATAGAATAGAACAGAACAGAATAGAACAGAATAGAATAGAACAGAACAGAATAGAACAGAACAGAACAGAACAGAATAGAACAGAATAGAACAGAACAGAATAGAACAGAATAGAATAGAACAGAATAGAACAGAATAGAATAGAATAGAACAGAACAGAATAGAACAGAATAGAATAGAACAGAACAGAATAGAACAGAATAGAATAGAACAGAACAGAATAGAACAGAATAGAATAGAACAGAATAGAACAGAATAGAATAGAATAGAATAGAACAGAACAGAACAGAACAGAACAGAATAGAACAGAACAGAATAGAACAGAACAGAATAGAACAGAATAGAATAGAACAGAACAGAACAGAATAGAACAGAATTGAATAGAACAGAATAGAACAGAACAGAATAGAACAGAATAGAATAGAACAGAATAGAACAGAATAGAATAGAATAGAACAGAACAGAATAGAACAGAATAGAATAGAACAGAACAGAATAGAACAGAATAGAATAGAACAGAACAGAATAGAACAGAATAGAATAGAACAGAACAGAATAGAACAGAATAGAATAGAACAGAACAGAATAGAACAGAACAGAACAGAACAGAATAGAACAGAATAGAACAGAACAGAATAGAACAGAATAGAATAGAACAGAATAGAACAGAATAGAATAGAATAGAACAGAACAGAATAGAACAGAATAGAATAGAACAGAACAGAATAGAACAGAATAGAATAGAACAGAACAGAATAGAACAGAATAGAATAGAACAGAATAGAACAGAATAGAATAGAATAGAATAGAACAGAACAGAACAGAACAGAACAGAATAGAACAGAACAGAATAGAACAGAACAGAATAGAACAGAATAGAATAGAACAGAACAGAACAGAATAGAACAGAATTGAATAGAACAGAATAGAACAGAACAGAATAGAACAGAATAGAACAGAACAGAATAGAATAGAACAGAACAGAACAGAATAGAACAGAATAGAACAGAATAGAATAGAACAGAACAGAATAGAACAGAATAGAATAGAACAGAACAGAATAGAACAGAACAGAACAGAACAGAATAGAACAGAATAGAACAGAACAGAATAGAACAGAACAGAATAGAACAGAATAGAATAGAACAGAATAGAACAGAACAGAACAGAATAGAACAGAATAGAATAGAATAGCCATTTATTGACTTTGTACACGTACAAAGAAATTACAGGAGCTCCACACCAACTGTGCAGGAGTGAAAAAGTAAAATCAATAAATAGCAAACAAAGGAAATATATAGAAAACAAGACAAAGGCACACACAGGAAACAGTGTGAAAGGACTTAGTTACTTAGTAGAGTGAGTATTACGTCAGTTTAATGAGCGAGTACGCGCATGTAAAAGCGTGTATAACTGTGCAGGACATCATAAAGAAGACCCAGTTAGCTATTAAAGGCATGGGAACCACGCAGGAAAACGCCGAATGCACGAAGTTAATTTGTGGTGGAGTATGTGTTGCTTTGTAGCATTCCTAGTTTGATTTGCTGTAAGATATGATGTGACCACAGTTTCATTTTAAATCTGGATGTTGTACAACTAGGGTTGCCAACCGTCCCTTAAAAAACGGAATCGTCCCGTATTTCGAAACAAAAGTACACGTCCCGTATTGAGCTAATAAGGGACGCACTTTGTCCCGTAATACAGTGAGAATCAAAAGTAGTCTATAACTTTTAATGGAATTAACGCTTTGTTTGAAAACATAATTCCCAGCCCCTCTCCTGCTTTGTGACCAATGAGCTGACAGCACACTTATGACAATTCGAGTATGACAATTCAGATTACCGCTCATCTCATTGGTCGAGGAAAGGTCGCTTACGGAGAAAATACCGGAAGACAACAGATGACCACAACAAGAAGCATGGCCAACAGGGAAACAAACGCCGACACTGCGGTGCAAGTCTCGGACGACAGTACACCTAAAGCTGAGCAGACACTGTGCGATTTTTTCAGTCACGTTATTCAGCTCCTGCTCAAACTGCACGATTGACTCGCAGGGGTTAGAAGTTGGTAGGTCACGATGCAGGTCTCACACTATACGGCCGATGCTCTGATGCGACCTGAGTGCTCACACTGTGCCTCCATAACATGAAGGTTATAACAGAAAATCTGTCGCTCTCCCTCTCTCTCTGTCTTTCACTCACACAGACACACCACCACCATCAACTTTGCTAAATTGCTAATGAAAAACATTGATCAGGCAGCTGTGATTGAGCAGCAGTGTAAATCCAACTATTTTCACGGTTGTTGTGGTCGTGATCATTTTGTGATGCCACATCGAAAAGGCTCGGATGAGCTTTCCAAAGTTCTACAAGTTGTGCCTCCATCGCTTGTGTCCAGATCACACGCTGCACAGCCGTGCTGCTGCGTCTTTTTCACCGACGTTTACGTGTTTGCGCGCGAGCAGTGTGAGCGGCTGTGGTGAGAACCTCACGAGCGATTGATGATCGGGAGCTGGTCGTGAGGTGTTAATCACTTCTCGTTACCCCACGTATACTACACGACGCACGATGAAGGCCAAAATCGGTCCGATCACTCAAAAATCGGCTCAAAATGGGCCAAAAACCGCACAGTGTGAGCCCAGCATTAGAGCAGCAATGTTTGTTCCCCTCAGAGAAAGGGAAGAATGGGAAAAGGAAAACACCTGGCTGGAAAACGTTAATATGGGCATGTGCAGTGAATATCAGCGCTATGTGGCCAGAAGTGTGATAATAGAATTTATTTTGTGTAATGAACAACTGCAAGGATAGATGATTACAACAAATAGATGACTAATACATAAAAGTAATACATAGATGAATAATGATGAGTTAAGATGCGTAATCATGGGAACAAGCGGGTTTACAAACAGGAGCAGCTGATTAGAAAAGCTGAAATAATACCTCAGCTGAAGCCGATTGTACTAAATGTGCACTGTTACAAGAATATTTTTCTTTCTATTATTTTCTATTATTTTAAGTTAAGCAGGACAGAGTTCTTTTAAAGAAAGATTTACTTATATTCTCAAAAGTTAAGCATGACAGGCTTCTGTTTAAGAAAGAGACCTGTTTTACTGTGTTAATGTTGTCATTTTGAGCTAAAAATAAATGGCTAAATGATCATTTGTTTCACATGTGTTGATATCACAAAGAATAGAATATGCATCTACTTAAATCAAATTCAAGTCAAATGGTTAAAAAAATAATTTCACACACAAAAAAAGAGCTAGAAAATTCACCACACTGGGAAGGATGAAGACAACTGGGTCGCCCGGCCCTGGCCACGAGGTGTCCCTTATTTATTTTCCAGGGAGTTGGCAACCCTATGTACAACTTTAATCAGCGTCACGCATCTGAAACGTGTCAATAATAAGCTAGATGAACAGAATGGAGTAAAAGTGATTTTACTGCATGCAAGTGAGAAAGAAACACGCGGAGTTTATTTGCACACAGCCAGACTGCGCGTCTGCACCGGAGCCCTATCTAATCTACTGAACTCGTTGCTGTGTAGTTTGTCCTTTCCCGCGCACCATCGCTAGCCAACATAGGAAAATGGCTTCAGCTGATTCCCAGCCGCGGTTCGGACAGTCTGTCAAAGGCTTGTTATCCGATAAAGTGGGCTCCTGCAGCGGGGATGTTATCGCGTTGACACGTCAAGTGCTAAAAGGATCCCGCAGTCAGGAGGTATCGCCACGCAAGTGATTTTAACTCAAGTTTAGTGATTTTTAGCGTCTGCTTTGAGCAACTAGCTAATGGAAAGCCCATTGTTAGCTAACGGAAACACTACAGGAACTAGATCAGTGTGTATGCTGGAAGGATTCAGCCTGTTATGTTCAATATTTGACAAAGAAAATAAAACCCACCAAAAGACGAGCGCTGCTGTAATATATGCGTTACTGTAGCTGATCATTGTTTATTAATCAAACAGGACACGACGGCTGCTCTGACAGCTGGAGTTGTCTTATGGCGCCAGGTGTTTCAGATGTGAACAGCTGACAGTTGTTGTTCTGGCAAATTCGACACGTGGTGCCCTGACTTCATTTAAACGCACGTGTGTGTATTGTACTGAAAATCCTGCTGATTAAAAGCGGAACATATGTAGAAAGTTGAGGATTATTAGGTTTAACAGTTAAAGCAGGAAGCAGCAGATGTTGCTGGGATCATGAACATATCACTGTGACATTAGTCCAAATGGGCTGAGGGAAGAAGTTTGGGGCCATCCTGATGCTTCGGGCACTGACCTGCTGCAGTGCTTCACTCGCTCACTCACGGTCTTCTGTTGCTGGTAGTTTGCAGCTTTGTGAGTTTTGAGCTGCAGAGACATTTACTGTCCTGTATGAACTCCGTGTTTTCAGTTCTAAATGTGATGCGTCTGTTACTACAAACATCTGTAATGAAAGAACATAAAGCAGATGACTCATGTGAAAGCACCGTGTGAACGTAGTGTTTACACGTCACACGCATGTCTTTGGACTGTGGGGAGAAATCCCGACTGGTGGCAGGTCTGTGTGTGCACGTTGCCACAGTGTACTTATCTCAGTAACTCCTCCAGGTACTTGGGCAGGTTTGTTTTAAAGCAGCTTCATGATAATTGTAGGAAGTCAGGTTTGTGATATTCATCGAACACACGGACGTGTGAATCTTGTTTTGTTGTGAAGTTAAGAGTTAAGTTCAACGAAGCTTCCTAACAGATCTGTTTCTAAAAGCCAGAGAAGTGAAGTTTTTGTTAAAAATGTGTAAGTCCTGATTGTTAGTGTGCGTCTGCACAGCTGGCGTCTGGTTTAATTTCGTTTTGTTTTGCTGACTCTTCTGGTCCAACGCTAACACGACCCAGTGGGTCTGAGTGTTTGCCTGATCCCAGTTTGATCCCAGGAGGAGATACAAATCCCAGAATACCATGTAATGTGGAATAAACAGACTTTTGCCTAGTGAACAAAACCCTGCTGTCCTTTTCCTGAGGAGTTTCCCTGTTTTCAGGATTTTCTGTTAAATGTGCTGTGGGTGTGGAGTTTTCCACGGTTGCTTTAGCAAAGCTCAGCTGTCACAGGGCAACAGGCTGCGTACCCTGGACGCGCTGCCCGTCTGTCGCAGGGTTTCCAACTGCAGACGGCTGTCCCGATATTTCTGTGACAAACAGCTGTGAGATGTTACTATGGTGATAGAGGTTTGTTTGCTCAGTTGAAGTACTGATTGAATAATCGTAACGATTGCGTTGCCGCGGATGTCTCTTCCAGCTTCTCGGTCAAGCAGCAAGAAGCATGGTGATTCAGGAGGATGCTATCCTGCACTCTGAGGACGTGAGTAGTCTTCTGATAGGTCAGAGGAAATCTCCACGATCACATGAGATGTGCTTCATTATTGGAGAAAGAAAATCCTCAAAAACAATTTTACACTCGCTGAGGTCCAAAACTGTGTCTGTGCTCTTGCTCTCTCTCTTCATCTCTTGCAGAGCCTGAGAAAAATGTCCATTATCACCACACATTTACAGTACCAGTAAGTAGCACTCGTCTCTTTCATGTATGAAACCTGTTGGCTTTGCTTAAACTGGTTGCTGTAAAGTCTCTCTGTCTGTCTCTGTCTAAGGCAGGAGGCCATTCAGAAGAAGTAAGTGTGACCACAGCTGTTTATGCCTCAGAGAAACAGCTGGAGCATTTCTCAGCAGTAAGCTTGGTTCTGTTCCTCTGTCCTCCAGTGTGGAGCACTCGAAAAACCTGCAGGACCAGCTGAGACACCTGTTGAAGTAACGGAGAGGACATGCTGTGTTTACACGGTCTGCAGACGGCGTCTCAGGACACTGTTGGACTTTTAGTTCAAACGAGATAACATTTGAAGGGAGGCGCGTCTCTGCGTCAGTGAACCACCGTGGGATACTTGACATAAATGTTGTGTTCATTAAAGTCACATCAAACAGCACACATGCTTCTGTCATACTGGACTATATGTACACCTGTGGGACGGCTGTGTGACAATAACATCAAAGACCTGAATAAAAGTACTAAATGAGCTGGTCCATTGTCTTGCATTAAGGAGAAACATGACGCTGAGCTGCTCCTGTGACCGGCCAGCGCGTCACCGAGTGGGTGGGAGATACTTTTCAGCATCTCCTCATCTTGGACAACATCCACCTCTTCAACAGCACCTTTAGAGAGTCCGGCTCCACACCCACAGCATCACCTGCTTTGTGGATCAGTGCATTGAGTGTGCTGGCATCTGCGACCCTCAACCTGCTGCTCCAGCATGTCACAGCATCCAGGACGCACTGGCCTCAACAGGGTGTCACCCTACACATGTTAAAGGACCTCAGCTGGTCCACAGTCGTTTGCTTTATCAGGTTGAGCTGCAGATGATTCTGCTTGCACCGCAGAACGCAGCGCTCGTACAAAATAGTCAAAATCGAATAAAAGGCTGAAGTGAAGCCAAGTCATCGGGACCTGCAGTCACCTGCAGCTTCAGCACTTTTGTGCCCGTTCTTGAACAGGAAGGGATATTTGTGGCCACGTTTTCATCTGATAGGATATTAAACTAAAGTTTAAACGTAGTGTTTTATCCACATACCAGGCTGTAGTCTGGCAACCTCAACGGAACAAAATGAAATTATGGGCAAAGCCTTTATCAAAACAGTCCTCAGATTTGAGGGACGTTTTTCTCTTACGCTGGCTCTTCATCATCCCTGACTGATGACACGGAGCAAAAGGACAAATTTATCAGCAGCTGAAGGCCAAACAGCTTCTTAGCCCTGCCGGTGTCCCTGTAGCCCTGCTCCTGAGTTCACACGTGTTCAACCAGACTTCAACAAGGCTGCTGAGGAGGCGAAATCCAAGGCTAGGCACGTAGCGGGGCCATCAGTACAGTCTGTGTGCAGGTTGTTGCAAAACTACAGAAACTGTTTGTGGTGTGATGCTGTGGTCCGGAGTGTAACCGGCCTCTCGCTGTGAGGGAGCTGGGACAGGCTCCAGCATCCCCGCCACTCTAAGCAGAAGAATATAAAACACCAATAATAATAAGAACGACTGATCATTTCAGCTGCTGTTACAAAAGAATTTCCCTGAAAGATCATGTGCTCACAGTAAATCAACTTAGGTCGTACCATTTTATTCAAGCATTCAAAGGTCTTCCTTCTACAAGTCTTATTCACTCCAGCTCTGAGTATCTCACCCCGGGGGCCTCAGTATCATCGTGACCTTCTCTAGTACATTCTGTCAGATGTCTGTAACGAGCTCAGGCCAACAGGATGTCCTGTGGGAACCGTCCCCACAGCCTCAATGCTGTTATCAGCTCGAGACTTCAGTGTCGTTACTGGTTCCAGACAATCACAAGGTTGTCTGAGTTTCACACACTCTCATAGTTCATGTATAGTTCTGTGAAAATACAGTTTGCACTTTTCCATAGCAACAGCTTGATTTGTGTTTCAGTCATTATTATTCACCATCAACAACAGACCACACATCCACCATCATGCAATCTCTCCAGTGTGTCCTGGGTCGGCCCCGGGGCCTCCAGCACAGATGTGTATATACTGCTGCACAGCTGTTTTAGGGGGTTTATGTTTTTCTGGAGGTGTGGTCCTTGATCAGCTGCAAAACAGCCCGTTTCAGTTTAAGCTTTGTTTTTAATAAATGCTTGAAAAAACGTTTTGTCTCCCTCCATTTCTTCTTGTTGAAGCTTGTTGAGATCCAACCATGAAAAATATCATTTTTTGCCATTTTTAGGTGGTCTTAAACCTTTGATGGGGACGTTTAAAGGTGGGATGAAGATCAGCGGTGCAGAAGAAATCTCATCATTCTGTCTCACACTGGCTCCAAACCTTCCCTAAGTGTCAGAGCGTGTTCAGATTGAATGAGTGAAAAGGTCGCAGCACGAGATTCACACGTTTGTCACAATCAGAACAAAAATGTAAAAGCTGTTTGCAGTGACCCGTCCCATTAAGGGACAACTGGAACCAGTTACAATGAAATTAACCAAGGAAAACTTTACTGAGGAGAAACATTAGTAGAAAAGATAAAGTCTGATAACACAGCACAGCTGACCTCTTATCATCAACCAGGCTTATCAGGAGCTACAGGAACACTTGTTGTATGTTGGAGCAGCAGTTTATCGGCAGCTGACAGGAAGAGGCTGGATAAAGTCATCAGGAAGGCCAGCTCTGTGCTGGGATGCACCCTGGACCCAGTGCAGGTGCTGGGAGACAGGAGGACTCTGGCCAAAATAACATCTCTGATGGACAGAGTCTCCCAACATTTACATGCATGTAGATGTTGCTGCAGAGACAGACTGCTGCGTCCTCGATGCATGAAGGAGCGTTTCTGCAGCTCCTTCCTCCCTGCAGCTGTCAGACTGCACAATCAGAACTGCTCCCAACAAACAGATGTTTACATCAGTGCTGTAACTTTCACTATTTTATCAACCAATTCACACGACAACCAGGTCGGCCTCTTATCTGTAGTTATTTAATGTAATAACAGTGCAGTACTCTGGTAACTGCTGTCCTTGATGTAAAAATGTAAAAGAAATGTGCATGTTTGTGTGCTGTTTGTTTGTGTGTGTGTCTTTGTGGCTGCTGTTACAACCAGATTTCCCCTTGTGGCACAATTAAAGGATTATTCTGTTCTAAGTGCAAATTTAACAGCAAAATCAAAACGCAGCAGCAATGGAATATATTTTATTGCAGCCATGAAAAAGCGTGTCAACTGCAGAACAATGCATGTTATCATTCCCCCCCAGCATAATTCAAAATAAAAAAAGCATTTGCACTCTCTGTTGCTGACATATGAAATTTGAATAAAACATAAAAACATGCTTTCAGCTTCATGGATTATGATGAGTCCGTCCTATGAAAGTCCTCCTGGGCACATCCAGGTTCAAAAAGCATCCTTTGATTTTAGCTCAGACCTCACAGGACCGTCACTCAAACTGACCCACAGGAAGGAGAAAAGAAGAGCAGAGGACGAATACCCGTCTCAGCCTGCAGCACGATCACTGCAGTCGCTCGTTAGCAGCAGCCGAAGCAGCCTGACCCTGTTGGCGACCCTGAACATGCTGCCTGTCTCCCTCTTCTGGCAGTCAGATCTAAGTATCTTACCTGATACTTTGCGAGCCCCGTTTGTCGGCACCAGTCTTGCTCCCTCTGGCACATCTGTACCAATGCAGGAACGCTGCCCCTGAAAACTCCAGCATACAGCCAAATTACAACCTTTAAGGCCCTCGCTGCAGCTTTATTGGTCGGACATATTTGTAGTTTCTTTAAAATCAAGGCAGCAGCATAAAAACATGAGAAAAGAAAAGCGCGTGTACACTGAACAGCATCTGTAATAACACTGAGGCACTTTGATCTCAGCCCACTCCAGGAACAGCACATCTGCAACATGTTGACAGCTGAACCAATGAGAGCCCTTTCAGACTGGTCACAGATTAACATCAGTGGAAGACCGTGATATTCAGCAACAACAAACCCAGTTTGAACTTCTGATATTCTCCCACAGTCACAGCAGAAGTCCGCCGTGACTGCAGCGTGGCACAAACTCTCGGTGCACAATCGGTACATGTGAGAACCAACCGTTGATATTGCGCAGCATGGAGCACAGCACGTATAAGCCCAGATAAAAGCAGAGCGCGGACTGAGAGTCCCTCTCTGTGAGCACTCGCTCGCTGCAGCTACGAATCAAAGTAAAGACAAACGTAAAAATGGAAACAGGCTCTTCTGGGGAAAGGTTCACGGCCCTCCCCTACTCCTCCTCTTCCTCGTCATCATCCTCATCGTGGCAGTGGGTAATCTCCTGCGGGGCCTGAGGAAAGAAATGCGGCGGCTGGATCTCACTGATGGATCGGGTCAGCTGGTGTCTTTTGCACTCGATCTCCTTAAAGTCGACGTCGTGGCGGTCTCTTGTGGCCAGCGGCGACTCCATGTCCATGATGTTGACGTGTGTGTGTTCCACTGTGGATTCATGAGGCATCTGGGAGGGACACGGTTCAGTGAGTGACAGAAATCAAGAATCACTTTCTCGTCTCTAACAACGACCCCCATGGGGTGTGGGTGGGCACGGGGGGGTCTTTATACTCGACATAAATGGTTGCCTAAGTATTAAATGTCTAACGTACTGAACTGAACCCACCGATAGACCTTCGTGTGAATCTGAAACTCCTGAGAGCTTTTCGACTTACTGCATTCACAACTACGGGTGTAGGTTTCTCACCAGCACGTGTGCAGCTCTGAACAGGTAGCTGAAGGGGTAGTAGAGCAGGTTGATGAAGGAGGCAGCGTACAGGTCAGCGTAGCGCATCACCTGGGAGGCGAACAGAGTCTGCCGGGATCCGCTCCGAAACAGACTTCCCATCATGCCGTAACACATGTCCATGTCATGAGTCACTTTCTGAAAAGGTCACAAACATGCACAGTCACGTCAGACTCGCTGGTGCTGCAGAGTCAAAGGTCCCAGCTGCTGTTAGCATCAAACCAGTAGGATACACAGTTCCTCATCCCAGCATTATGGAGCAGGTGGTGTGATGCCCAAGACAACACCAGTTGGTAACAGTACAGTAATATGTTGGTTACTCTATGATAACCTCCTGCTTATTCTATTGGCTGCTCTCTTTAGAGTTCACCACAGGAGAGCATCCTCCTCTGCGTACGTCCATACCAGCTCAACCCCTCAGCCTGTCCCTCTCATACTGGTTTCTAATCCTTCCCATCTGGATCACTTCTAATAAAAATCGAAGCATATTCAGCTCTGCAGCTCGTCCTCCTGTCTTTCAGTGATGTCTAGTTTGGAGACCAAACCTATTGTGATTGGTCACTTAAGTTATGTATATCCAGTGGCTTGCAAAAGTATTCGGCCCCCTTGAACTTTCCCACATTTTGTCACATTACAGCCACAAACATGAATCAATGTTATTGTAATTCCAGGTGAAAGACCAACACAAAGTGGTGCACACGTGAGAAGTGGAACGAAAATCAGACATGATTCCAAACATGTTTTACAAATAAATAACTGCAAAGTGGGGTGTGTGTAATTATTCAGCCCCTGAGTCAATACTTTGTAGAACCAGCTTTTGCTGCAGTTCCAGCTGCCAGTCTTTTAGGGTCTGTCTCTACCAGCTTTGCACATCTACAGACTGAAATCTTTGCCCATTCTTCTTTGCAGAACAGCTGCACAGCTGCTCTGTGACGGCCTCAGAGGTTGTCTAAGAGAACATTGGACTTCATGGTGTTGTTGCTCCCAAAGAACACAGCAGACAGGTCAGGGATAAAGTTATTTAAATTTAACGCAGGCTTAGGCTACAAAAAGATTTCCCAAGCCTTGAACATCCCACGGAGCTCTGTTCAAGCCATCATTCAGAAATAGAAGGAGTATGGCACAACTGTAAACCTACCAAGACAAGGCCGTCCACCTAAACTCACAGCAGAACAAGCAGAGCGCTGATCAGAAATGCAGCCAAGAGGCCCATGGTGACTCTGGACGAGCTGCAGAGATCTACAGCTCAGGTGGGGGAATCTGTCCATAGGACAACTATTAGTCGTGCACTGCACAAAGTTGGCCTTTATGGAAGAGTGGCAAGAAGAAAGCCATTGTTAACAGAAAACCATAAGAAGTCCAGTTTGCAGTTTGCCACAAGCCATGTGGGGGACACAGCAAACATGTGGAAGAAGCTGCTCTGGTCAGATGAGACCAAAATGCAAAACGCTATGTGTGGAAAACTAACACTGCACATCACTCTGAACACACCATCCCCACTGTCAGACATGGTGGTGGCAGCATCATGCTCTGGGGGGGCTTCTCTTCAGCAGGGACAGGGAAGCTGGTCAGAGTTGATGGGAAGATGGATGGAGCCAAATACAGGACAGTCTTGGAAGAAAACCTCTTGGAGTCTGCAAAAGACTTGAGACTGGGGCGGAGCTTCAGCTTCCAGCAGGACAACGACCCTAAACATGAAGCCAGGGCAACAATGGGATGATTTAAAACAAAACATATCCATGTGTTAGAACGGCCCAGTCAAAGTCCAGATCTAAATCCAGTCGAGAATCTGTGGCAAGATCTGAAACTGCTGTTCACAAACGCTGTCCATCTAATCTGACTGAGCTGGAGCTGTTTCAAAGAAGAATGGGCAAAGATTTCAGTCTGTAGATGTGCAAAGCTGGTAGAGACAGACCCTAAAAGACTGGCAGCTGGAACTGCAGCAAAAGGTGGTTCTACAAAGTATTGACTCAGGGGGCTGAATAATTACGCACACACACACACACACACCACTTTGCTGTTATTTATTTGTAAAAAATGTTTGGAATCATGTCTGATTTTCGTTCCACTTCTCACGTGTGCACCACTTTGTGTTGGTCTTTCACCTGGAAGTCCAATAAAACTGATTCATGTTTGTGGCTGTAATGTGACAAAATGTGGGAAAGTTCAAGGGGCCCAATACTTTAGCATCCACTGTATATACATGCATACATATAAACACTTCTCTCCCTCCCCCACCTCACAGTCCCTCTTCTTCTTGTTAAAGTCCTTTTAATGTGTCCTTCTCCAACTGCACTCTGCACCATAGTGCACAACTCAAGTGTGTTCCAACAGGAAAGTTGGCAAAACAAGGAAAAAACAGGATTCTTATGAAGGTAGAGCTATTCATGTATCACTAGCAACATCCCATAATACTTGCTGTCTTTGCACCTAAGAACATGGCTGCAGCAGAGCCTGCTCAGTGCTCTGCATACATACACAGGTTTAGTTTGACACCTGTTTCTGTGTCTGATTCACTAGATTGTAACTCCTGTCCGATTTTAAATCCTAGTTCAGGGGGCGTTCCACAGGAAAACTTTGATTGAGAACTGGGAAACTATGGAACTTTGTGGAACGCTGTATAGATCCACACCTCCACTCCACAGTCGCATCACATCTTCAGGGCGAGCATGAATCTACAAAGGGTTCCCGTGCTGTGAAAGAGGTCATGCCTCGTGCCTGTGCCAAAAAAAGGTCACGTTTAAATGACCCTAAATGACACACACCACACACTGAGGAGACTGATTGTGGAACAGGTCCGGCCCATGGCCATCCCACTGACAGACCGCTTCAGTTCACCTGCCAGCCCAGACTACGATGCTCAACCGTAGCTACACACAGCGTGCCAAGCCAGGGAACATTGTGCTTTAAAGACCAGCAGGCCAGCTCTACTGAGTGATGCGCTTCCTCCACAGCATGCCGTCTTCCTTCTCTCACCCCAACCAATCACAGCAGATGGCCCCGCCCCTCCCTGAGCCTGGTTCTGCTGGAGGTTTCTTCCTGGTAAAAGGGAGTTTTTCCTTCCCACTGTCGCCAAAGTGCTGCTCACAGGGGGTCACATGATTGTTGGGTTTTTCTCTGTATGTGTTATTGTAGGGTCGACCTTACAACATAAAGCACCTTGAGGCGACTGCTGCTGTGAATGAGCTGAGACTGATGCCTCCGTCTGGTGGATTACAAATCCAGTGGGGAAGCGTACAGAGGGAAATTCTAACAATGCTGTCACTGTTCATACACTTCACTTTACTGGACATTAACTGTAGGTGCAAAAACCTTTATACCTGTGTTTCTGTAAACGCTGCATTTCTTTAACATGTCTTTAGAAAAAGAACCGACTTACATTTGATGCATTTGATAACAGAAGTGATGCTGTGCTGAGCCAGCCTCAGAGGAAGTTGTACCTTAATGCGTCTCTGCAGGGAGCTGATATCAGGCCTCTCGTTGCTGCTGCTGTCCATGTGCCTGAGGACAAGTCATTTGAAATGTAGTTTCCACAGCTGAAGGTTGAAGCTTCTGCACTGATCTTTCTGTTAACAGCTCGAAATGATTCCTGGTTAAAGGCAATATAATATATTTAGGTTTGTTACATCTGTGCTCGATACCTGCCCAACCTCCCAGGCTACCTACACTGGTTCTTATATTTAACTTTGCATTTTATGCTGTGCCGCTGCTACTACAAGACAATGCTGCTGGAAGCTTGTAGCCTCAGACTCACACTTTGTTCATCTGTCATCAATATACTTGTTTGCTGTGATCGGTGGTAAAACACTCAACATTTCTTTCTGTATTGCTGTAAATATCAGTGTTGCAGATATAACTCTGAGGCCCATCCGAGCCCACAACATGTTTTCTTGTTGTTTTTAAATTGCTTATCAGACAAAAGAAGAACCTTACTTGTAAAACTCTGCCAGAAAACAGTCCAGTGACTGAAGTTCTTCAAATAAGGCTAGAAAACAAAACAGTGTCAGTTTATTTCCTTCACAGAGTTATCAGTGAAATCTTTACTGTTCACACTTCCACAGACAGGTAACGTAGTACAGCTGAGCTATTCCACAGACCACACACCAACGATGGACACAGGCACTGAATCTACAGTTTGAAACATCAGAATACTTCATTCCTCACGGCCTCATCGATGCTTCAAAGGCACGCGCACGACTGATGGGCTGAGGTGGTGCCGAGCTGCCTACTCAACATTTAACATGAATTAAATATTAACAGTAATTATTTTGTTTAAATGAACAAACTGTATAAAAGCTTGCACTCATACATACTTAGCACGGGAACTGTGATTATTTCTTTGTTGCAGCAACGCTCCTTGGAAATCAATCAAACTGTGGGAATGTTTCCGTGCACGGAGCCACATTTGGAAGCACAATGCATCTGTGGGCCGGACAGCAGACGAGTGTGTGAGCTGAACCCATGAACATACCAAATCTTTCCTGTCACAGTTTAAACCTCCGGTACCCGGGCGCTGAGGCGCCTGCTGCACCGGTCAGCTGGTATCTGATCTGCACAGAGCTGCAGTTCTGGCCTCGCTGCCTGTTTGCGTACTTACTGAAACCTGAACATGTGCAGAACGTTATGTTCAGTGATGAGTTCAGTTCTGCCTACTGCAGCTGGATCGTAGGTTGAAAGGTGGAGAATGCTGGAGCGACTGCTGCAACATCAGGTGGCGGCAGCATCTCCCTCGCTGGAAACAGGTTTGTCGTGATTGGAGGCAATTTCAGTGCAGAGGGATGTGAAGAGAAGAGCCAGTGGCAAACCTACGTGTCCATAGTCTGGGACCAAACTGTCATCCCAGGTGACCACACCTCTGCCCCCGCACGCCCAGCAGTTCATCTGTACCTGCAGGAGGAACGGCCTGCCCACACTCCTGACCTTCACCCTCTGAACACTTGTTCATGCCAGAGTGACCAACGCACCGGGGAATGTGTGAATTTGAGACCCGGGTGCAGCTGAGCAGTTTGTTTCTACACAGTCTCATCTTTGACTCTACAAACACTTTGCAACATCGACCTCGGCAGAAACAAACTGGCTTTGCAACGGTGTCGGATTTAAACAAAAGAAAGAATCAAACACACACAGTTCTCCGTCTGTGCTGCCTGTAGCCCACAGGATAAACATGCTTATTCTTATGTGCATGTGCACACGTGTGAGCCCAGACTCACAGCTCTTGTCAGTCCACACATGCAGCTCCTGGGCCAGCTCAGGTATCACCAGGAACGTCCTCCAACCCTGACGCTTCTTAGATTTGAGAATGTCGCCAAAAATGTGGTCTCCGATGTAGACGATGTCCTTTCCTTTAGCGCCCAGCAGGTCACAGACGATGTCTGAAGAACCTGAGACACAAAAACAAGGACAGAAAAAACACTTCTTAAAATGACCATAATCAATCATTTCAAAACATTTCTCACCTGGAATGTGAATTATTTACAATTTGAGCCAAAAAAGGCGAAACGTTTGCAGATGGTTACAGAGCATCAGAGGGATCGGTCAGAAGGAGGGTACAAAAATGTTCACAGCACTGGATGCATGATGGAAACCAGCGAGGACAGCCATCGAACCACAGCGACAGAACCTGACTCTACAACAAAGCATCGGTCTGATTAAACTGAGCTGTTGTAAGCGCAAGCTTTCCAGGAACAACCATCAGCTTCAGGTTTGGAGCTGTGACTCGGCTCACACATGTTTGCACATCACCTCTGTTTGTTTCAGAGACGAACCTCTTACATCATGCGGTGAGAGTCACGGATTAAGGAACGAGCCCTTTACTCAAAAACAGGTCAGGACTGTAAATACGACAAAGTCCTGACTGATCAGAACATCTAAACATCAGATCCTGTCCAACATCAGCACAGCTCTGTTTTTGAAATTTACCTCCAGAGTAAACGATGCCGTGCTGAAGAGGTCCAGTGTACGTGCCGATCTTCAGCCGTCCTGTGCTCTGAAAGAAAGACAACACGTCACATAAGCAGCATTTACTAACTTATCTTTTGTGCAAATGAAAGTTCCTGCTCTCGCTCAGTATCAGCGGGCAGCCAGCGAACATCATCTGTGGGTTAAGCTCAGTATCACAGGTACTTTGAAGAATTTCCCCTGACATGAGAACCCAAAGCTCACAGAGGAAGCCCAGGCCAAACCACATCTCTCATGTCTTCACAGGCCTGGTGCTGAGTGAGCTGCAGGTCATCAGCCACATTTCAGCAGCTGGTGTAACTGTGTGGGAGGAAGCGTACACTCGGGCACCGGTGAGTGGCTCTAACTGCAGCACCGTCACAGGAACGGTCGTGTGGTGAAGATGCATCGAGCGTGTGACAGCACAGGACGTTACTTTGGAAACGGCACTCGTCATCATGCTAGTCGTATCAAAGACACGGCAACAACGCAGCCGGCTACACTCGAGTACACTCACAGTGTCGACTTGTCGTAGCACCGTTCCTTCCCCGAAGAAGACGGGCTTACGGGCATCTACCAGGATCAGGTCGAAGTAGGACTGCCAGGACTGGTGGGGCGTGCCCGGCTGCAAGGCCATCCACACACACAATAACACATCAGTCTGAGCGTGTAGGTCAAATGTGTACGTAAGCTTTAATCATCCGTGTTACCTTCGGACCATGAGGGAGGTCAAACAGGTAGCTCATAATTTTCTGTAAGACAAGAGTTTTTTCATCAATCATGTTTGAAATTTTCCATTTTCACACCACAATGACGACCCTCCCTCCCCCCTCTCTCCCTCCCTCCCTCTCTCCCTCCCTCCCTCTTTTCTCCCTCCCCCCTCCCACCCTCCCTCCCTCCCTCCCCCCTCCCTCTCTTCCTCCCTTCCTCCCTCCCTCTCTTCCTCTCTCTCTCCCTCTCTTCCTCCCTCTCTTCCTCCCTTCCTCCCTCCCTCTCTTCCTCCCTTCCTCCCTCCCTCTCTTCCTCTCTCTCTTCCTCTCTCTCTCCCTCCCTCCCTCTCTCTCTCCCTCCCTCCCTCTCTCCCTCCCTCTCTTCCTCTCTCTCCCTCCCTCCCTCTCTCTCTCCCTCCCTCCCTCTCTCCCTCCCTCTCTTCCTCTCTCTCTCCCTCCCTCCCTCCCTCTCTCCCTCCCTCTCTTCCTCTCTCTCCCTCCCTCCCTCCCCCCTCTCTTCCTCCCTCTCTTCCTCCCTTCCTCCCTCCCTCTCTTCCTCTCTCTCTCCCTCCCTCTCTTCCTCTCTCCCTCCCTCCCTCTCTTCCTCCCTCCCTCCCTTCCTCTCTTCCTCCCTCTCTCCCTCCCTCCCTCCCTCTCTTCCTCCCTCTCTCCCTCTCTTCCTCCCTCCCCCCCTTCCTCCCTCCCTCCCCCCCTCTCTTCCTCTCTCCCTCCCTTCCTCCCTCCCTCTCTTCCTCCCTCCCTCTCTTCCTCTCTCTCTCCCTCCCTCCCCCTCTCCCTCCCTCTCTTCCTCTCTCCCTCCCTTCCTCCCTCCCTCCCTCCCTCCCTCCCTCTCTCCCTCCCTTCCTCCCTCCCTTCCTCTCTTCCTCCCTCTCTTCCTCCCTCCCTCCCTCCCTCCCTCTCTTCCACCCTCCCTCCCTCTCTCCCTCCCTCTCTTCCACCCTCCCTCCCTCTCTCCCTCCCTTCCTCCCTCTCTTCCACCCTCCCTCCCTCTCTCCCTCTCTTCCTCCTTCCTCCCTCCCTCCCTCTCTTCCTCCCTCTCTCTCTTCCTCCCTCCCTCCCTTCCTCCCTCTCTTCCTCCCTCCCTTCCTCCCTCCCTCCCTCTCTTCCTCCCTCTCTTCCTCTCTCTCCCTCCCTCCCTCTCTTCCTCTCTTCCTCCCCCCTCTCTTCCTCCCTCTCTTCCTCTCTCCCTCCCTCCTTCCTCCCTCCCCCCCCTTCCTCCCTCTCTTCCTCTCTCTCTCCCTCCCTCCCTCTCTCCCTCCCTCCCTCCCTCTCTTCCACCCTCCCTCTCTTCCTCCCTTCCTCCCTCCCTCTCTTCCTCCCTCCCCCCTCCCTCCCTCTCTTCCTCTCTTCCTCCCTCCCTCCCTCCCTCTCTTCCTCCCTCCCTCCCTCTCTTCCTCTCTCCCTCCCTTCCTCCCTCCCTCTCTTCCTCCCTCTCTCTCTCCCTCCCTCCCTCTCTCCCTCCCTCTCTTCCTCTCTCCCTCCCTCCCTCTCTTCCTCCCTCCCTCCCTTCCTCTCTTCCTCCCTCTCTCCCTCCCTCCCTCCCTCTCTTCCTCCCTCCCTCTCTCCCTCTCTTCCTCCCTCCCTCCCCCTCTTCCTCCCTCCCCCCCTCTCTTCCTCTCTCCCTCCCTTCCTCCCTCCCTCTCTTCCTCCCTCCCTCTCTTCCTCTCTCTCTCCCTCCCTCCCCCTCTCCCTCCCTCCCTTCCTCTCTCCCTCCCTTCCTCCCTCCCTCTCTTCCTCCCTCCCTCCCTCCCTCCCTCTCTTCCACCCTCCCTCCCTCTCTCCCTCCCTTCCTCCCTCTCTTCCTCCCTCCCTCCCTCCCTTCCTCCCTCCCTCCCTCCCTCCCTCTCTTCCACCCTCCCTCCCTCTCTCCCTCCCTTCCTCCCTCTCTTCCACCCTCCCTCCCTCTCTCCCTCCCTTCCTCCCTCTCTTCCACCCTCCCTCTCTTCCTCCCTCCCTCCCTCTCTTCCTCCCTCCCTCCCTTCCTCCCTCTCTTCCTCTCTCTCCCTCCCTCCCTCTCTTCCTCCCTCCCTCCCTCTCTTCCTCTCTTCCTCCCCCCCTCTCTTCCTCCCTCTCTTCCTCTCTCCCTCCCTCTCTTCCTCTCTTCCTCCCCCCCCTTCCTCCCTCTCTTCCTCTCTCTCTCCCTCCCTCCCTCTCTCCCTCCCTCCCTCCCTCTCTTCCACCCTCCCTCTCTTCCTCCCTTCCTCTCTCCCTCTCTTCCTCCCTCCCCCCTCCCTCCCTCTCTTCCTCCCTCCCTCTCTTCCTCTCTCCCTCCCTTCCTCCCTCCCTCTCTTCCTCCCTCCCTCCCTCCCTCCCTCTCTTCCACCCTCCCTCCCTCTCTCCCTCCCTCCCTCCCTCTCTTCCACCCTCCCTCCCTTCCTCCCTCCCTCTCTTCCTCCCTCCCCCCTCCCTCCCTCTCTCCCTCCCTCCCTCTCTTCCTCCCTCCCTCTCTTCCACCCTCCCTCTCTTCCTCCTTCCTCCCTCCCTCCCTCTCTTCCTCCCTCCCTCTCTTCCACCCTCCCTCCCTTCCTCCCTCCCTCTCTTCCTCCCTCCCCCCTCCCTCCCTCTCTCCCTCCCTCTCTCTCTTCCTCCCTCCCTCTCTTCCACCCTCCCTCTCTTCCACCCTCCCTCTCTTCCTCCTTCCTCCCTCCCTCCCTCTCTCCCTCCCTCCCTCTCTCCCTCCCTCCCTCTCTTCCACCCTCCCTCTCTCCCTCCCTCCCTCTCTTCCTCCCTCTCTCTCTTCCTTCCTCCCTCCCTCCCTGAAGAGGGAAACAGTGTCAAAGACTGTGGGGATCTAAAGACCACAGCAGCTTCAACAGCTGTGAAGCTGAAGATGTTTGGCTCTGCGGTCAAACTGATGAACCGGAGAAGAAGGTCCTTAGACGAGAAGGTGACTCCAAAAATCACTTTAACAAAACAAATCCTCTGCAGAGGTGGGAGAACCTGCTGGAAGCATCTTAGCAGTGCTTCATGTATTAGGCACAGCCTACAAGGCTTCTTCCCTCAGCCTGCTGGGAGTCAAACTGCACTGAAAGCTCTGAAAGGGACAAAAAGCTTCTCCAGTTTAGTGACAAACACCAACACTGGTAAACATCCTGCAGGGAAACTGGTGGTGGCAGCATCTCCATGGCAGCAGCAGCGAGCGTGCTCAGAGTTGAAAACATTTTCAGCGTCACTCTGAGGTTCTAATTACAGAGAAAGCAGACACTCATGTTTGTTTACGATGAGCATCCAGGTCGAAGCCGCCTCATAGTCGGGCTGCAGTACATCGAATGACCAGCAGGTGTCAGTGCTTCAGCGGGAGCTTCCTCACAGTTACTGGAGACAAAGCTAATCCCAGGAAGTGTCTGGTTAGACACCCTGTTTCTAAGGTTTTCGGGCTGAATACAATTCTTGTGGTTTAACTAATTGGTGTTTGTCATCCAGCATCGATTTCTCTGTAGTAGAGATTTTTCTACTAATCTCTGAGATTAAAAGGTTGGAGATAAGCCTGACCTATAGTTAAACTCTAAAGGAAAAAAGACTAGTTTAATAGTTAATAAATGATGCACTAATTCGATGATGTTGTTCATGCAGCCGTCAGACTTCTTCATTCTGAGGTTTTCTACAGAAGAAGATGAAAACAGCTGTTTATTGTTGTGAGCTTTACCTGTGTGTACTTATAATCACTGTTGGTGACCAAAAACACTTTGGAGACTTCATTCATGCGACTCAGGAGCAGAGGAAGCTTCGGCTACAAACACATCAAAAACTGAATCATTAAAATCATTTCATTTATACATTTCTCAACAATATGTGTCACCACCACCACAGCTTCACTCTGTAGAATCGGAGCTGCTCCACTTACGTCCTTCACCACGTACTTCTCCAGGTTTTCAACGGTTTTTTCTTTCAAGGAGCCCTGTGACAGTAAATCAGGTTACTGAGGACATTCATGGACCAAGCAGGGACTGAAGGACGTGGAACTAGGACACAGGAGTCTCTACCTTGAAGTGAACCCAGTCCACAGCATCTCGGACATCCTGGAACATGCTCTTGTAGGACATGAAGAGGTCCCCGTCTTTGAATCCAGTCTCACAGCTACAGGGACACATTATGTTTACAGCGTTTCCATGTTTCTCAAAGAATACTATGAAGATGAAACACTACAGCAATATCAGTCATTAACAGATCATCATCAGAGGAGCGGCTGCCCCTCGCTGCCTGAATCACTCAGCCTACAGTACCTGGAGTATCTGGAGCAGTTATTGAAGAAATCCACCAGGCAGGCAAAGAGGTAGGTTTCTGAGGAAAGGGAGAGTGAGTCTGCACCCGTTCATTGGAAAAACAAACCAAAACCAGCAGAAACACAGCAGTCATTGTTCATTTCTGCAGGATACCTGGGCACGGGTCACAGGCAGCAACCCAGGCAAAGCCCCCTGCTCTAGTTCTCCCAGCCGTCAAAGGCAGCCGGGAGCTGTAATCACTCCAGTGTGGCTCAGGTCTGCCCTGGGGCCTCCTCCCAGGCGGACACGCCCTAATGACCTCACTCCGGAGACATTCAGGATAAATACCTGCATCTCTACTCTGAGCTGTCCTGAGCGACGAGCTCTGGGCTTGGAGTTTATGAACTGCCTGAGTCATGAGCTGAAATCCTGCACACAACCCGAGTCTGCTGCAGGAAAAAAGCCCAGCTAACAAGTAGTCGTGGCGAGGGCGGTGAGTGGTGCACTGGTGCGAGGGTGGTGAGTGGTGCACTGGTGCGAGGGTGGTGAGTGGTGCACTGGTGCGAGGGCGGTGAGTGGTGCACTGGTGCGAGGGCGGTGAGTGGTGCACTGGTGCGAGGGCGGTGAGTGGTGCACTGGTGCGAGGGCGTGAGTGGTGCACTGGTGCGAGGGCGGTGAGTGGTGCACTGGTGCGAGGGCGTGAGTGGTGCACTGGTGCGAGGGCGTGAGTGGTGCACTGGTGCGAGGGCGGTGAGTGGTGCACTGGTGCGAGGGCGTGAGTGGTGCACTGGTGCGAGGGCGGTGAGTGGTGCACTGGTGCGAGGGCGTGAGTGGTGCACTGGTGCGAGGGCGGTGAGTGGTGCACTGGTGCGAGGGCGGTGAGTGGTGCACTGGTGCGAGGGCGGTGACACCAGCAAAGACCAAACTCACTCACATACTGTTTAATAATGTTCCTCACAGCCGTATTTAGAACTCGTATTAGTTGTTTCACGTCTACAGTTTTCTATAAATTAACACGACCATCCCTCTTTCTTTGGCTGAGTGTGTGAGGGAGCTGTGGATGTGGGCGTCCTGTTCAAAGTAATATCTGCCTGTAACCAGTCAACAGCCTGTAGCCTCGTTTCTTCCCTGCAACAAAGCTCAGTGTGGTTAAACTAATGGAGTGTTGGATGCTGACGGACGCACGTGCTCGGCATCTGCAATCACGCTCGACAGCATAAACAGCCGTCTGTCTGTGGTGGTGTTTGTGTGGCGCTGCGAGCTGCAGTGTTTGTAACAGCAACCGTGTGAGTTAATCAAACTGTCATCGGGTCTGGTGTCGTTACACACTGAGCAGAGTCTGATGTGGAACAAGAGGCTGATAAAGATGGACAAACAAAAGGGCAAAGTAAACGTGAGAGACAGAAATGAAATCACATTTACTGACGTGTGAGCGGCTGCACCATCTCAAACAAAGCCGTCACCAACGGTCGCTGTTGCTGACACTAGTGCAGGAGGAGCAGCAGCAGTCCCAACAGGAGTCAGAGACAGACAAAGGTGTAAACAACACGACAGATGGAGAGGAGGCCGCTCTAAACATCAACTCTGCTTCTTAACACAAGCGAAGATCCTACCCTCCCATCCAGCCACCGCTCACTCTCACTCATGTCAGCATCAAAGGTACACTCAGCCAACGCTACTGAACATCTTTCTTTGCATACAGAGAAAGAACTGCAAATCCCATCAGCAGCTCTGCATACGTTTGGGTTTGACTCACGCGTCATAGACTGGATCAAGCAGTGTACAGCTGATCCTCAGTCTGCAGGGTTGATTCCTGAGGTCACTTGTGACAGTAAACGCCCTTGTCCTTGCACTAACATTATGCACAAGTGTAACAAACTGTTTTTGGTTATTTTTGCTTTGCTTTTATTTGTTTTTGAATCATTACATAAACATTTACTGCAATGAATTTATTGGGGTATTTATAAAAATCTGCATGTACTGAAAGCTTTAAAACCGACCTTTTTATTTAGGTTGTTAAAGATGCAAGAATTTGTTTTTGTGTGAACTGGACCTGAGGTGATTCTGAGGATCACAAACATGTGAGCACATGATGCAGTACATCGAATGACCAGCAGGTGTCAGTGCTCCAGCGCGAGCTTCCTCACACTATCACTATGATGAGTCTTTAGATTTAAAAAAAAGATTTGCCATATAAGCTCAAATTAAACAGCAATCATTGGATATAAATTGAAACTTTGGATTATAATATTTTAGACAAAGCAATGATTGTTCATGAGAAAATATTCTAAAGAAAAAAAAAGATTAGAAATGGAGTGACACCAAAAAATCCACTTAATGAAATCACTTCCTGAGCACCATCAGAAAACTCCAGATTTCCGTTGTGGTTGCTTCTCTTTGGATTAGACGATCTACTGATATTGCTAAATATATTTGCTCAATCCAGCATGTCAACGGGATTTTGTTTGTGCCTAAGAAGCTGACACCATAGACGGTCATACCTCTACTCTTCTCCACACAAGCCCGACACGTGTTATATTTTCGACACTGCCTCTGACAGACTGACAACAGATGCTCCCTGTGGTTAAAACAGGCAGTCCCATCTTTAGCATGGAGCGCCAACGTGCTACCACCGATGAACCCGACCTACAGAGTCCCCATTAATGCTGCCAATGCAAACCCAGCTCTCACCACAGCTGTATGTAAATGGTATACAACAGCTGGCTGACAGCTGGCCCACAGTTAAAGGCCTTTCCCAGGTTGATAAAGCACATGTAGTCTTTCTGCAGACATGCATGTTTTGTTTTATTATATCCTTTTTGTACAGACTGCATCAGGCTCAGGTTTGAATTTTAAGATCAGAAAACTTCCAGAGTTGCTTTGCTTACTTACCGGGGAGGTTAAAGAGAGTGTTGAGGATATAGAAGCGGTCTGTGTCTCCACGCTGGATGAATTTGTTCGGGTACATCTCTCTGATGTCAGGTCTGAGCAGAAATAGTAACCAAGAAGTAGCAAATATAAATACAAGCATACAAACCTCACAACATTATTATCTCCCTCTGCAGCGGTCCAAACTCTACACTGAAACCAGCATGCTTGTTAACATGATGCGAGTGTGGCACACAGCATGGGAAGATGTCAGGAATACAGGGATGAGTCCAAGAAGTCAGTCACAGGTAGAAAACTGCTGGCAGATTAAATCCAGTGTGCTCAGTTCTTCGGTCTGTAGCTCACCCAGATGTGCAGCTCATGAGCCAGACACACAGATAAACCAGTGTAGCGGCGTTTTAGCCACAATTAAGCTGCTAAAGAACTGAATGGCTTCTGGGTGCTTTAGCTCAGCAGCACCATCATACTAGAATCTGTAATCAAACTCCTGCCTGCCTCAGCTGTACTTGGAAGATGTCCACAGCACCTGTATTTGAGTTTTGACCTTCAGCACAGAAAAATTCATTGGTTGCTGAAGTAGAGAAATATTGACCTGATCCACAATCACGTCCTCGAAAGCACAACGACAACGTCAACAATCCCCCCAACAGGCTTAACCAGTGAACGTACTGGTGAACACCAGCGAAAGGTTTCGTGCTCTGAAGAAACACCGGCATGCAGCACTTCCTCTGAGCGGCGCTTGACAGGACAGTCAAGTTTCAACAGTTTTTATCACCTAAGCTGAATTTAAAGACACAGGTTTGTATAATTGCCCAGTTTAAAGCAAAGTGGGAGTAATGGACCTTACCCCTTCAAGAAGTTGAACCCATGCACACACACCAGAATGTTTCCATAGGCATCAACTTTGAGCAGGTTCCCATACATTGTGTCGAACACCAGACCTCTGTGAAGCACGGAAATAGGTGAAAACATAAACACTTGACATTCACCATTCGGTGCAATGGTGAAGTGAAATAATAAAGCTGGGATCTGTGAACCTACCTGGTGGGGAAGGAGGGATCGTAGACAAAGTTCAGCAGCTCCTGTGGATATCCAATGGATACCAGGCGCTCCACTGTCAAGTCGAAGCCCAGGGACTCATATTCAGGAGATTTATACACTAAAAAAGCAGAGAGACAAGCTCAGGTTCACAACAATCCTTCCAGTAACGGATGTCATTGTTTCCACCATGGAAAGAGTCTTATTCATGTCTTTGGTATCTTGCTACAGCGGTCCAAACAAAGCCAAACTGTGCCTTCTATCGTTTAAACAACAAGCTAGCAAGGTCTTCTTCTGCATCGCGGTCATATCTCCCACGAGCACACTGCATGCTTGATGCCCATAAATTCAAACAAACACATTTGTGCTTTGGCAACGTTTTTAGGGATCATATTTATTTAAACTCTACATAAAACGTAGCGGTTCCTGTGGCTGGGTGGGGGTGGATATTTCCACTTAATATTCTGTTATTATTTTATAATGTGAATTCTAAAAGTTAACTTCACAGACTGATATACAGAAAATGCAAAAAAAGGAACATTTCAGGTTCCTACCGTCATAGGTTTTGTCTAAATATTTAAATAATCACGTAATTAAGGTAGACGTAGATGATGGCATTATCTAGGAAGTTCCTTCAGCTCGGTGCTTTAAATCAGTCGTGTTCTCTGACAGCAGATTTAGGTGCAGGGAGGGCTTTTGTTTACAGCTGATAACATTCTGTAATATTCTTCTGACGATAGGCGATATATTCACGCAGGCCACTTTCTGATGGGCGGGGCAACATGATCATGCACGGACTGTTTAGAACACAGAAGAAGTCCAAACATGGAGGAACTAGCTGCCAAAAAATACAAAGTCGCCAATTTGGGAATTCTTTGACTTTAAACTGGATGAAAGAGAGAAACCTGAGGATGTAACCAAAGCGGTGCAGACGCACGGTGCCAGCAAAGGACTCGAGCACGGCTGACTTGCACGAGCATGTACGTGTCCACCATCCTGCTGTGCTCAGCTTACCGCAGCTAATACTGTGACTCACGCGGCTAAAACATGCTCGTTTTTCTGTCAAAGAATTTCTACGTTTTGTTTGGAGGGAATATCTGACCTTCTTTTCTTGTTTGTTTCAGTATTAATATAGCTATAATACAGCGTTTTTAAGATCACTGGAAGAGACATTTTGATTTTTAACTTTTTGTTTAATTTTGTATTTGTTTGTTGGGTCGAGTGTGTCAGACAGATAAACACAGAAGAAGCCAGTTTCTCTTTGATTCTCTCCCACCATCGTTGATGGTCGACATATTTGTCCAAACAGTTTGGGATACCACCGCTGCACACATATATGTGGAGTTAAGGAGGATGACCTAAAATAAATAAGTGGAATTTACATTAAAGAAAAGACTCACTCACCTGCAAGAGTGTAATCCATATCAAAACCAAAACACTTGATCTTTTCCATGGCCAGGCTTCGATTAACAAACACTCTGAAACAGGAGAATCGTTCGGTGAGCAACTGCACGGCAGATGAAAGTGTAATGAAATCTAAAACTCAAATGAAACAACACTGCTTACTTTTCCCACAACACACACCCAGACCACAGTAAACAGTCAACAAATCAGTCTGCAAGGACAGAAACTACAGAACAGTGCAAAGTCTTAATGCACGATGCAGGCCGAGCTTCAGTCCCTCAGATAAAACTCACGCTTGTTATTACCATCAGCTGGAAAAGGCTGATGATGTCACCTTGCTGGGCAGGTAATGTGATGCAGGACTTTCAAATTAACATCATACGTGTATCTACCACAAATCTGAGATGAGTTTGAATCTCAGTGACCTCGGCCTCAAGGTCAGGGGTCAGAAAAATGTCATCAGACTATTTCTTATATAAAAACTTTTATACTCTACTCGAGCATTTAAAGCACTTTATACTGCAAGCCTCACTCACCCATTCAATTATTTCTTCTATGCCCAACTACTTTCTAATGAAAACATCCCTTACTGCCAATCGTACTACACAAAGTCATTATGCAACGAACAATTACACGAGAGAAAAGTCTCCGTTTTGACTTTCAACTGCAGAAATTTCTGCCCCTCTGTTTTTACGAAATCAGTTAAAAAAAACAAACCAAAAAAACCTGGACAGTCTGAGCAGTGAGCTAGCGTGGTGGCTGTAGCTCAGGTAGTACTAACTGGACGGTTGGTGGTTCATTTCCCATCTGTGCCAGTCTGCATGCCAAATATCCTTGGGCAAGATAATAACCCGGCTTTCCGATGCATCCATAGGAGAATGAATGTTAGCCAGAAAGCAGTCACATAGAAAGAGCACAGAAAACGTTCCTGGGTAAATGAGGCAGGTTGTGTTCGAGTGCTCAGAGTAGAAAAGCGTTATAAGAACCAGTCCATTAACAAGAACCAGTCCATTAACTGGTTCTTACAGTTTAAGTCCAAAGAGTCGTGCTGACTGTTTTCTGTCTTTGTCACAGCTGCTTTTTCTTTATCATGTAGACAAACTGGTAAATATGTAACTTCTCTACACTGACAGTAGGGGGAGTTTCCCACGATGTAAAAATGAAGCTATGTGGCCATTAGACTGATGGCCCATCACAGAATGGAATCCCAGCGGTTATAAGAATTAGGGCAGGACCCCCCAGAGTCTACACACAGGTGGTGCAGATAAAGATGGAGGCTTGAATGAGCCTGAGTAACATGGGAGAGGCGGAAACGGGACGGAGTTGGTTGCATGAAGGCATCTGCAAGGGAGAATGACGGGTAAGCAGTGAACATGCAGAGTAGAGGCTGACTGGCCTGAAGAAGGCGAGCAGGAAGATGATTGGACCAGCGATGTCAGCGATGAGCTTTACAGTGTGAGAAGTGGAAGTAATGTAAAGCTCAGATTAGTCACCAAATACCCAAACAGCAGACAAATGTGTGAGCTCATATCGTCCTCACTGAACTGATAATGTGACCTGAGCTACAGCAGAAATCCAGATGTACCAGATCCAGTGTTTCCAGTTGATTTTTGCCATTTGCAGTTTGTTGGTAACACTGTTACCAGAATGTTCTAACACCAACATGTTGTATAAAGGCAACATATGACTTTAGCACATGGAAGCCACTCATATCACACAGGCTGGCTTCAGCTAACCAGCCACAAACTGCAGTTTAATAGATGAGCCAGTGGGAGCTCACAACAGAGAACCAAACTCATGCACATTGCCATCAACTATTTTCAACAATCCCAAATGAAATCTTGGATTTTTCTACTTGCGGAACGTGAAAATTGGATGTTTCAGGTATTATCCAAGCAGGAATGGGAAAAATCTGAAAGACTTGACAACATTTTCCATGAAGCAGCATCCAAATCCAAATAAATGTGTATACGGAAAGAATAAAAGACGTAAAGATTAAAGGATGGAGATTCAAACCCAACGTCAAAAGTTTGGGGAAATTGAAAACATAAAGAGAAAACAGAATGCAATAACATGCAAATCTACTGAAATAAAACTACTGAACCCACAATTTATTAGTGCGCATGTAGATTCAAGTTAAAAGTGCTTAAGCAGGGCACCAGTTTAGCTCAGTTGGATGAACATGCCGCATGGCTGAGCGCGGCCGGCTTCGAATTCGACCTGCGGCCCTTTGCCTCATGTCTTCCTCAGTCTTAACTTTCTCTGTCCAATAAAGCCAAAACAAATCTTTAAAAAAAGCACAGATGAAGGGCCGTACCAATGTGTGACTGGATTCTACTTGTAGTAGAAAGTGCTTTAAGTGATTAAGTGACACCTGAAGAAGATGTCTACTTCGAAGATGATGTCTACTGAAGAAGATGTCTACTTCGATAAGTGCTTTAAGTGATTTATTGAAGTAGACATCTTCTTCAGGTGTCGCATATTTAGACATGACAATGCTAAATTGCAAAGTACAGCTATACCAGCACGGCAGCAGAAAGTACAGAACTGGCCTCTCTGCAGTCGAGACGTTTCATCTGCTAAAAACATTTGGCACACTGCGAAATAACGACAGAAGACAATTTTGGAACTGACAATAACCTGTAATTTTGGATTTTAGTTCATCTGATGTATAATAATGGAATAAAAGGATAAAAGGGCAGATGGAGAAAGAAGAGAAATGCAAATCCAAGAACCCACAATGAGAGCTGCTCTCTTCACAGTGAGAAATCCCAATCATTAATATTATGGAGCTCCATGAGCTGAGAGCTTCATGGAAGGTCAAACCACATCACAGACATCACAACTCAAAAGTAACGTCGTCACCATTCACAGTTTCAGTAACAATAGGACGGCATACCTCATTGCAGGATGGTTTTGAGCCAGATCCTTTGGAAAGCTTTGTAATAGAAAATACACGCAGTATTACCACAGAAGTGCTAATATTACCACTCCTGCTGCTCTCTGACTGCAGACAGTCTTTTTATCTCTTAACAAAAGTAATTAGATCTGCCTTCATTACCTACTATTCGTTTAAAATTATGAACATACAAGAAACAGGCACAGCTGACATTTTAATACAGTTCTGAATACATCTGAGTAGCAATATAACAAAGCCCGGGTCTGTGGCTTTATAAGTGACACATCTGAGACGAGTCAGTGTTTTGTTTGGTTAGAATGAATGAGAAGAAACAGTCTTATTTCATTTTGGTTGCTTGTTCTTATCCTTCGGTCATGCCAGAGTGATATCACAGGTTGAGCTTTGACTAAATGATAAAGTGGAAAACAAGAGCTGATTAAGGACTTTCCTTTGAACTTGTACGTTTTCCATCCGAGTTCCTGCCTGGCTGAGAGCGCCTCAACAAAACCGACACCAACTCTAGCAAACCCCCGATGCTACAGCAGCTGTGCTAGGAGACAGAGACTCAGGATAATGACAAACTGATCAGACCGATATGCATGTTTTTAATCTGAGGTGACAGTAATTGAACTGTGAATCTACAGTAAGGTTAATAGTCCATATGTATAAGTTATAATTATGATTTTTAAAGGCCTTAAAAATCATAGTTATTATGCTCAACCATTATTTATTTGAATAATTAACCATAACTATTCAATTCAATGTTATTTATACAACAGTCGCCTCAAGGTGCTTTATATTGTAAGGTAGACCCTGCAGTAATACTGTCACTTTGATGCTTTGGATATTTAAAGAATGAGTCAAGAGAACTGCTGCAGCCGTAGATTTCTGTAAGACGTCCACTTCTGTTTCCCTTTTTTCCTCTTTTGCAAAGACTAGATCCTTCCTGTATTAGCTCACAGCTGACCGCAGCCAACAGGACGAGGCCTCTGTTACAGCACTGGTGTGTTTTTTCTTCATGAACATGTCTGAATGGTATGCACTGGGTATGAATGACAGAGTAACGATTGGTAGGGCAGTGCACAACCTGAAGTCAGACAGAACCCCTTATTACAAGAGCCAGGCTGGCCCTGCTGTCGCCCTGCTGCTCTGTGCTCTCTGTTACAATCGGCTGATTTCAGTTCTTGTGCCAGAGGAAGAGAGCAGCGACACAGTGTGGATGTGACCATTACACAAAAGGACCCGAGAGCGACGGTGGCCCCAGCCCAGCGACCAGCCCTGAATTTGAACGGGAAACAAATGGATGAGGCTGCAACCTTCGTTTCTACTGTTCGTGTTTCTTATGTAGAATCACTGTGACGATCACTTTAAACTGTTGTTGGCTTTGTGTTCATGCCTTAGGTTCAAGGTTCTTTATTATTTGTCACATGCATAGTTATACAAGTATAACACACAGTGAAATGTAGCCTGACAAGCTCCTTGACATGTGCAAAAATTGGGGGGGGGTTTGTACTGTTCAGTGGTAATTATGTTACGTGTTTCGTGTCATTTTAGGGAGACAGTGTAATGGATTCATTTCTCCTGGGAGTAATTAAACAATGTGCTGCATTACGTTTTAGTGTTCTGCGTAATAAACCCAACACCGAGCACAACAAAGACGGGAAAGACCTCCAACGTGCACAAACATTTGACCACGCAGCATGCAACTCAAGTCTTTGATATGCTGCAGAAATGGCGGCGGCTCTCCAAGCAGAGCCAATAAGAACCCAATGAGAGAGCGTGATATTGATCAGGGAATCAGAATCACTAAACTCTAATGGATTCCCATCCAAGACACCGTACACTCGTAAAATTCATGTGCCATGTTTCTTTAAGCTGCTTAAATGTACGTCCATTTTTTTTTTGATCACATATCCAATCTGAAATACTGTACTGTGCAAAAGTCTTGAGCCGGTGCTAGTTTCGTTACGTTTTATTTCCAAGGAGCCCAACTTGATCATTTCTTAAATGTGATTTTGAACAACACTTTTCACCCATTTCACTCCATCCAGCATTCTCACAGGAACGTTTCAGCCAGTCAGCTAAAACTTAGTGTAACTTGACACTGTGTCCATCTTCAAAATATTTGAGGAAACTGGACAAAAGAAGAAGGGGCAGGTCTAAAACCCATGTGACCCGATGTGATGTCATTAAAGAATGATGACACTGCATCCTCCCAGTCCACAGCCTTCTGAGCAAACATGCAAGTACGAACTTGAATATTTGGGTACAGAGAAAAATGGCTAAAGTCATGACACAACAGAGTAAAAATAACAAAGTCAAAGGTCAGCAAAGCCAAACACAGGCGCCATCTTCTAAATCTGGTCTGTTGGTCTGCAGGCACTAAAGCTGCATGAAACACATAAAAAGGGCAGCAGCGTACTAACGACCCGATATCTCGATGCACGCTGCAATAGACGTAGGCTGCCGGGGATTCCCATGATGCACTGGGTGTTTCTTCTTCACTCACTATGTATTAACAGACCTCTCTGCATTTAATCATACTTGTTATTAACCTCTGTCTCTCTTCCACAGCACGTCTTTATCCTGTCTTCCTTCTCTCACCCCAACCAATCACAGCAGATGGCCCCGCCCCTCCCTGAACCTGGTTCTGCTGGAGGTTTCTTCCTGTTCAAAGGGAGTTTTTCCTTCCCACTGTCGCCAAAGTGCTGCTCATAGGGGGTCATATGATTGTTGGGTTTCCTCTGTATGTATTACAGTAGGGTCTACTGTACGATATAAAGCTCCTTGAGGCGACTGTTGTTGTGATTTGGCGCTGTGTAAATAAAGTTGAATTGAATCAATGGCCATGAGTCCCATTCACAGAGAGTTGGGGACGGCTACAATCCCAATATTGTAAGATGGTGACAGATGTACCCTCATGGAATGCAGAACTGGTCTTTGCAAAATACTTTTACATGTAGTCAAACTGTATTGAATTTATGTGTGGATGTCAGCACATTTTGTGAATAGTTTAAAACACTGTGTTCATGCTGTGGATTCTATATATACAAGAACTGGCCTGGGGTTGGGTGGCTGTAGTTCAGGAGGGGCAGCAGATCATCAACTAATCAGAAGGTTGGCGGCTAAAAACTGCAGCTGTTGCCAGAGGGTGGATTTTCTGCATTCATAACTCGCAAGTGATCAACATCCCCAGCATCGCTGGTTGGAATACTGGTTACAGTTGTGTAATATATGCTCCACAAACAAATGTGTGCAACTTTAGAGCACTCACAAACAATCTTAAAATTCACACATACATTCAGCACAGTCCCAAAACACTGGACAATGAGGTAAAAGCAGACCTGCACAGAACAACACACAGCATCCTGTAGCAGAGTGATGCTGACAGAACACAACAAAGACGGCCAGGATCAGGAGAACAGCTCGGGAACGAAGCCCGGAAAGCTGAAAGCATGCAGGTGCTCACTCCAACGTGGACTTCCAAGCTTGTTACAACTGCACACATTCTCCATGCAAACTATGCTAAAGGAGAGGCGGCTCAAGACTTTCACGCAGCACTGTGTAACTGCACATTTTATGAGCATCAGCGGACAGACTACCATCTACCTGTGGTGGGCTTCACGACGATACTTCTTCATGGCCACACCGTCCATGTTGGCTGGAAGAGCAGCGAAGTTCTGCAGACGGTCGCTCCACGAGGTCGTCATCTTTAACCGTTACTGACGTTTCTGTAAGAAAAGACACCGAATCGTTGAAACAGCCCAGCTGGCTCTTTGCGTCGCACCGAGAGCATTAACGAGGACGCTTCGGCGTCTCCCTGTTACACCCACGGCCCCTCACGTCCTTTAACGTCGTAACGCCTCAAATCTCACTTTTTGATGATGACCCACACCCTCTCACACAGCCCTTTTCCACTATCACCCACTCGGGTTTAGGGGCTTCCTCTGTTTATTAAGGCCATGTGGATTGGACTGTTAACGGCACATGCGTATTTTAAACAAGAGCAGAAGGCAGGTTCCGGTAAAGTTCAGCTTCATCTTACAGAGTAAGTTCCGATGCTGCAGCTGACAGCACGGCGTGTAACCACACTCCGAGCGCCCACGCACTGAGAGCTCCAGCTGCCCTCGAACAAAGTCACAAGTCGCAACAACTTCACAGACCAGACGCTGTTAAGCTAAAACGCAGTTTTACACTTTATGCAGAGAATGACAAACAACTCACCGTCGTTTCTAGTTTTAACTTGGTACAGTGTATGGCGCATGCGCAAATCTTTGCAGCTGCTTCCTGGTCTTCTCTGTTGTTATTGCAGTTTCCTTTTGCACCGAATGACTTCACCGCCCTCTCCTGGAGCTTCTGAATACTTGGCCCGTGTGCCCGCCTCGACACCTCCGTGGACAGAAATGTACACGCACAAAATCTGCCGTAAAATCCACAAACGACAATGTTTTTCTGCTTTTTTCATAAATCACTGAACCAACTTGAGCCCTTTTTAAAATGATCAAAGAAAATTACTTTCAGGATATTAAGCCTTGAAAAGCCTGCTTAAACATTTCTGCATTTTAAAAAACATTGTTCTTTTTTATCTGTTTCTCTCAAACACGCAGTCCTGTGGAAGAGCAACAGACTGGTGTTGCGGCATGGACGTAGCCCCCAAAAAGGACAAAGCGAAAGTTCGCATCTGCGTGGACATGACACCGTTAAATGAGTCAGTGTGTCGTGAAAGATCCTCCCCTCTGTAGACCAAACACTAGGCATGCTCACAGGTGCGCAGTATTTCTCCAAGCTCGATGCTAACACGGGCTTTTGGCAAATACCGCTGGCCAAAGAATCTGCTCTCCTCACCACGTTTATTACGCCTTTTGGTAGGTACAATTTCAGTCGTTTGCCATTTGGTATTTCCAGTGCACCGGAGCATTTCCAAAACATGGTGGTGACGGAAGTGACAGCCGGCCTCGCGGGAGTCGTGTGCCACATGGACGACATCCCTGTCTGGGGATCCACGAGAGAGGAGCACGACATGAGACTCCACGCTGTCCTCGTCCGTGCAGAGAAGGCGGGCGTCACCCTGAACATGTCAAAATGTGAGTTTGGCAAAAGAGCAGTGAAATTATTAGGACTCATTGTGTCATCTGAAGGCATGAGTCCTGACCCTGACAAATATAGTGCGGCGCAGAATATGAAAGAGCCAAGCACTGTGAGTGAGCTTAGGAGCTTCTTAGGAATGGTGAACCAGCTGGGGAAATTCAGCCCAAACCTCTCTGAAAAAAAGACAAACCACTGAAAGACTTGCTTTCAAATAAAAACGTGGTACTGAGGGCACGAGCAACAAAACACGTTTAGCAGTTTAAAAGGAGAACTGTCATCCGCTCCAGTACTGCAGCTTTACGACCCAAACAAACCCCAAAAGATCTCCACAGATGCCTCTTCATACGGGTTGGGGGCAGTTTTGCTACAGAAAGACAATGACGTGTGGTCACCAGTCGCGTGTGCCTCACGATCATTGACAGCCACAGAGCAGCGCTACGCTCAGCTGGAAAAAGAAGCGCTGGCGCTCACCTGGGCCTGTGAAAGATTCAGTGACTTTATTCTAGGGCTACACTTTGAGCCTGAGACCGACCATAAGCCACTTGTGAGCCTACTTGGAGGGCAAGCCTTGGATTTGCTTCCACCGCGGATACAGAGATTCCGCATGCGCCTGATGAGGTATTCTTACACTATAAGGCACATTCCAGGCAAAAGCCTCACCACAGCCGACAAGCTGTCACGGGTACCGCTGGCAGGCAGCGTGATGCCCAGAGACAATGATCTTATGGAGGACACCAATATTTACGTGGATGCAGTGCTGGAGGGCCTTCCTACTAGCAGCAAATACCTTGCAGATCTCCGCGAGCAGCTACAGTCTGAAGTTCTGTGCAGAGGGCTGGCCTGACAGGAACCAGCTGCAGGGAGTGGTAAAACACTACTGGTCAGAAAGAGCAGTTTTGAGTGTACACAATGGACTACTACTGCGAGGCACAAGGTTGGTCATACCTGCAAACATGCGAAATGCAGTTTTGGACAAAATACACGAGGGTCACCAAGGGGTAGTTAAGTGCTGAGAACGTGCCCGACAAGCAGTGTGGTGGCCAGGCTTAAGTAATCAGATCCGTGAACTTGTCCTTAAGTGCAGGCTGTGCATACAGGAGAGAGTCAACGTGAGGGAACCTCTTGTGCCCACACGTTTACCTGAGAGGCCATGGCAGAACGTAGGAGCTGATTTGTTCACACTAAAAGACAAAAACTATCTGTTGGTAGTAGATTATTTCTCGAGATATGTCGAGATTGCTCAATTCAGCCCAACTCGTTCAGCCAATGTGATTGTGCATTTAAAGTTAATATTTGCACGCCATGGAATACCTGAAGCATTGATTACCGATAATGGCCCACGATTTGCATGTCAAGAAATGAAAGACTTTGCAAAGGACTACTGTTTTGAGCATGTCACCAGTAGTCCCAGGTACCCGCAGAGCAACGGCGAGGTGGAGAGAGGCGTCCAGACCATCAAAAATCTCCTCAAGAAAGCCAGCGATCCATACAAGGCATTGCTGGCATGCAGAACAACAGCACTGGTGAATGGCTACAGCCCGGCTCAACTTCTCATCATACATCGTACATCATCAGTGGACCCCAAGGGACAATCAGAAGGAACTGCGTTCATCTTGTGCCGATCCCCCAAACAGAGACTCAAATCGACGCAAAACAGATCCAGTCCACCCCTATAGAGGCTGTTTCTGAGCCAAGCGCACCCCATACAGCAGGTGTGGTTAGAACCTGGTCTGTAGAGAAGTGATTAAACCGAAAAGACTTGATCTGTGAAGCTGATTGTTTGGAAAGGGAAAAGTTGTATTTCGAAACGCTAAGTTTCATTTTTGAGAATAGCATGTTTAAAAGGACAAGGTTTAACTTGTGTTAAGAGTGTAAGAGAAAGTGTTTATGAAAATACCAAAGTTTATGTTTCCTGAAATGCTGGGGTATGTCTGTATTGAAAAAAAATATTATGCAGTTATGTTTTGTTTGAAGAGCAAACGAATGTACCAGCCTAACTTCAGTAAGGGGGATGTGGTGTAATCGATACTGATGTACATCATGCGCCACTAGGTGGCAGTACTTACCCACTCAACGGGAAGTGTGTGGCATGTAAAACAGCACGAGAGTAAGCTGTATTAAAGAAAGATTGTTGTTGCTCCATGTTATCGCTTGAGTGGGAGTTTTATTCAAGAGCCCAACACAACATCAGATATGATCTTATCAAAGCACAGATCTTGGTAATGATACAGAAACAGTTCTACAGTATGACGCAGTGGCCTTCTTCATCTGTAAATGCAAGACGTTTGGAATCAAAAGGATTATTCATGGCCAAACCTCAGTGGCCACACGACCAGCTCAAGTGACTGAAGTAGAAGAGCCTGTAGGTCTGGATCAGGGTGGAAGGGCAAAGTGAACCAGGTAGTAATTCTGATGAGCATTACTCTGTGGCAAGAGGACAACCTTCCAGAAAGACATCTATTTCTGCAACACCAGTCAGGCCTGGTCACTCCTCAGTAAAAAGCACATTACAGCCCACCAGGAGTTTTGCAAAAAGGCACCTGAAGGACTCTCAGGACATGGTCTGAGGGAACTAAGGCCTATGCTGTGACTACAGTGGAGGATGGTGGGGACAGCATCACATGGAGCCATGACAGAGACGCAGCTATCAAACTAGCAGGCGATGTGATGTTACACACCACAACAGCAGATGCAAGGACTCCCGTAGCCTGAACAACCTTACCCTTTAGTGATCGCTTGTCCCCCTGATGTTCTTAACAACTTTGTTATGAGTGATGAATATTTTGATTAGGCAAACATGACAAAATGGACGTGTGTGTGACCTGTAACAATAATCTGTTTAAAAGCACTGAAGGCCTCCGATTCACTGAGCTGAGTTTGTATCCGAGACACATCTCATGCCCTGTGTCTGCTGCAACAACAAACAAAGGCAGGTCCTTCTCCACCTCACCTATTCTCATTTGCTTTTAAGGAGACTTCTTCTGTCCATTGTTGAACGTTTTGCTAACTAATCATCACTAGATCAGCAGCACAAACACTGTTCAGTTCAGTTTGTTGAACCATGAGCTCAGATGCTGATATTAGGTTGGACGTACCAGAGGGATGATCGGCTGTGCTGATATGATTCGGGTAGTTTGGTCAGACACAGATGGGAGTGTGTCACGTGTGACCAGGCCTGTCATAAGCAGATGCATGAGTAAAGCTAAACAATTATCTTATGAGACTTGGGGCTATTCAAAAATAATAATAATAATGGAGTGGATTTATATAGCGCTTTTCAAGGCACCCAAAGCGCTTTACAATGCCACTATTCATTCACTCTCACATTCACACACTGGTGGAGGCAGCTACAGGTGTAGCCACAGCTGCCCTGGGGCAGACTGACAGAAGCCAGGCTGCCATATCGCGCCATCGGCCCCTCTGGCCAACACCAGTAGGTGAAGTGTCTTGCCCAAGGACACAATGACCAGGACAGAGAGCCCAGGGATCGAACCGGGATTGAACCTGCGATTCCCAACCCCCTGAGCCACGGTCACCTAAAAAAAACATCTGGAGCTCAAACCTTTAGAGCACCTGTCACCTTTCTAACTCCAATCCAGCAAACAGCAAACGTCCTGAAAAGCAACTTCACACCTATAGGACCGCTTCCAGTGCACAAACTGGAATCAGTTTTCATCTCAGGACCTAGAAGAATACCAGTCACCTTTTTTTCCAAGCTCCTTAAATTCACAAAACTACTGTACTCGTGTACATCAGATGACATGTCGACAATGTCACCATCATTAAAGACATCTGTCATGCTCCCTGTGTCTGCCTGGCCAGCCCCCCGAGGCTACATGTTGATTGTGTTCATCTGGACGTAGCGTTTTGTGGGAGAAACGTTTCGTCACTTGGATGAGTGACGAAGGTCACACGTGTCCACTGTACCTTTGAGCCTCTGACTACCAAATGAGAATCTTTTAAATACATCAGCGTACTTAAGTATAGTTGTCAGCCATGTACATCCACGTGTGTCAGCTGTTTCCCCATGTGTTCCCACTTCCCCTGATCACCTCCTGTGTATTTAAGTCCTCTGTTTTTTGTGTTTCATTGTCAGGTCGTCTGTTATTCTTGCCACAGTTTTCATAGTTTCTCATTGCATTCACACTTTTCTTCATAGTTTGTCTAGTTTTCATGGTTTTTGCTGCTTTCAGCCAAAATAAAGCCTCGCCTTTTGTTCACCTGCAACTCTTCTCTCAGTATCTGCTTCTGGGTCCTGCTCACAACACATCGGCGTACCCCGCCGTGACAATGCCACCTGTGCAACAAGTCTAATCGTGAAATTTCCTTATTACTAAATATTCAGCAGACAATTGTTAGTGGTATTATAACACACTGGATGTCAACAACTCAGCCACAGCAGGGTCAGTGGATGCTGAGGTGCATAGTCTGCAGAGGTTGCCAACTTTCTGCAGAGTCAATCACTACAGACCTCCAAACTTAGCTTCTGAACAGTGCACAGAGAGCCTCGTGGAATGAGTTTTCATGGCCAATCATCTGCATCCAAGCCTTGAATCACCAAGAATGATGCAAAATGTTGGATGCAGAAGTGGAGACATGTTCTCTGGAGTGAGTAATGATGCTTCTTTGACTGGAAAGCCGATAGATGAGTCTGGGTTTGACAGTTGCTGAGAGAAAGGCGCATGTCTAACTGCACTGTGCCAAGTGTAAAGTTTGGTGGAGAGGTGATTATGGTCTGGTGTCATTTTTAGTGAGTTGAGCTCAGGCCATTAGTTCCTGTGAAACCTGCTATTAACGCTTGATGCGCCTCACTTTGTGGGAACAGTTTGGTGACGGCTTCTTCCTGTTCCAGTGACCACCATTGCACAAAGCAAGGTCATAAAGATCACAGGGATGACCGAGCCTGTAGTGGAAGAACTGCAGAGGCCTGCAGAGTCCCCCCCTCAACCCGACAGCACATCTTTGGGATGAATTAGGGCTGGAGACTGCAAGTCAGGTCATCCAGTGTCTGAGCTCACAAAATGTGCTTCTGGAAGAGTGGTCAAATATTTCCATAAACACACACACTAATCCTCGTGGAAAAGCTTCCTAGAAGGGTTCAAGCTGCAAAAGGTGGACCAGCATCATATGAAACCCTGTTGGTTAAGAATGGGATGTCACTCAAGCTCAAACGCGTTTGAAGGACAACAAGCGAATACGTTTGGCAACATGGTGAATGTAGAAACATATAAATACAGATAGTGATGTTTGATGAATTTTACCTAAAACTGTGCTGTGATGGAGATGATTGTGTGGCAGAACTTACGTGTGTCAAACGACTGTGTTAAACAGTGTTCCCTTTTATTATTCCAGGCAAAAGTAATATCAGTTTGAAATTAGCTTACCTAGAGATAAACCATTAGTACATAAAATCAGATAAAAGCAGATCCTACAAGCCAAGTGAAAAGCAGTCGTTTCCATCATAACAAGAAAGCGAGTAAGCGACTGTTGGGTAAATTGCATTGGCTACAATCAAAGGAGCTTGCAAAGAAAAGCGTCTGGACTTCTTTAAGTTACTTGAAGACGTTTCACCTCTCATCCGAGAAGCTTCTTCATTTCTAAGGTCAAATGGTGGAGAGTCCCAGATATAAACTCAGTGGGAGTTTCCCCCCAAAGAGGGACAAAAGGACCCCCTGATAATCCTCTAATCCCCTGAGCCAAGGTGTGAAACTGGGTGTGGGTCCCAATCAGCCAGAGTTTCGGGTGAGCTCATTGTGAAACCTGGCCCCACCTTATCAACCTTGGAGTCATGTTTGACCAGGACATGTCCTTCAACGCACATATTAAACAAATATGTCAGACCGCTTTCTTCCATTTGTGCAGCATCTCTAAAGTTAGAAATATCCTGTCTCTGAGTGACTTGCTGCTGTATAAATAAAATTGACTTGAAAGTTTGTTAAATTTGTTTTATGTATTACAATGATCCTATGAATAGTTTCCCAGTTCGTAGATCTTAGTTTCAGTGTTTTTGTATTTCTTTTCAGGTTTCAGAGTGACAGCATTAAAGCCGTCACCTTTGATTCATTTCATTATGTTGTTGTCTGCGAGTCCTGCACTTGGGCCCTATTCTGCTTGCCACACACCACACCCTGACATTAAATGTGTCATTACTTCTCAACACTAAAGTTGTTGTTGTTTTTCACTAGTTTCACTAGTTTGGCCCACTTCAGATCAAAGCAGGCTGTTTGTGTCCACAGTGTAAAATTAGTTTGACATTTCTTGCTTCTGGAGTTCTGGAGACTTTGTGTCTTTGTTGAGTTAAAGTAGCCCAACATTTTATTAAAAAAACTTCATTTCATTCATTTTTTAATTTGCATGAACTCAAATTTCAAATTAGGAATTAAAATACTGAATTGAGAGTCTTACTGCTTTTCACAGTTTATTTAGTCTGTTGTGCTTTCCCTCACACAGCTCTGTTGTCCTTATCGAGTGTTATCTGGTCTCGATTGATGTTTGCAGTCTCTCTGGTTTAGATAAGTGTCACATGCCTAGCACAGCTTGGAGCATGTGCCTGTCATCCCGTTTTGGTTATTATTCACTGCATCAGTAGTTTTTATGACTTACGGTCCTTTCTGAAGTGTTTTTGTATTTTTCACATACAGAGGCAAACACAGCTGCTTTAATGCTTTTCTCAAGGAATTTAATTGCTAGTGAAATTTGAGAGACTTTGATTTCTTGGTAGATTGTTAGTATTAATCCTCCTAGCATGTCTGACTTTTTAAATAAAAAATGTTCCCATGTCAACTGCTTGCAAAAGCTTTGCTGGAGGGTTTTCCTAGTTTACTAAAAATGTCCTTCTAATTTGTGCTTACCGGGGTCGTTATAGTAATGCTGAGACTCTAAACCCAGGAAAGCAATCTACACACACACACGGGGAAGATCTGACCCTGTCCTAAAACAACAGAAGTAATGGCAAAGAAGTGCAAAAGGTAACTTGTTAAATTTCAACATTTCTCTTTTCCAATTATGAGTTCGATTGGATGAAATAAGTAATGAAAATGAAGTTTAATGGTTTTATTGATTTTACAAAATATTTGGGTAATGTCATTACAGTTTGTGAAAGTAAAACCTAAACAAAGAGCACGGTATCTAACACGGCTACATAATTCAATTATGGATTCAAATTAATTATTGTGGCTGAGGTTTTCTTTTTGTTTGTTTGTTCTACTTTGTACAGCACTTTGGTCAACCTGTTGTTTTTAAATGTGCTTATAAATAAATTGAAATTGATTGATGATCGAAGAAGAGCATTTTGGAAAAGCTAAAAATGAACTTTGGATAAAGTGTTGTATTAGTTATGATAAACACACAGGTGGTTACAACAAAATCAAAAATGACTGGAGCCTCTCTCTCATCCTGCATTCAGCTGCATTCTGCTTAGTCTGCACCCCTCCACGTACTCAGCTCTTCAGGCCCGAAAGCCATCTGATTCGTCTGCTCCAGATTTACTCGCCCAGAGTGTCGTTCCCACAGTCTGGACTCTCTGCTCGGTTCAACTGGAGTTCCTCTGCTGCTGTGTGCAGCAAGCAACCGTCTGTTCTCTGTGTGTCCACAATGTACTCAATATTACATCTGCCACCTGCTCAGTCCGCCATAATTATTCATCTCTCTACGGTCTCTTAGCTGCTACTTACAACAGATGGCTGCTATCGTCAGGTAATAGCTCATGTTACCATGTGTGCTAGCAGGTTAACATTTATGGCAACTGTTTAATACTTCAGTGTTTTTGAAACAGGAGCCTTACTGACCTTTTCAACCTAAAGTTCTGTGTAGTGTTAACTAAAATTGAATGAATGTTAAATACTCAGCAGTTGGTGAGGTGTGAAGTTGTGTGTCAGCTGGAGGAGTCACAGTTGGTACTGAAAGGGTTGAAAATGAGTTTCTAATCACTGTGGTAATCTTAGTGGTTACCACGGTGAAAAGGTGTGTTTTAGCTAAAACTACAGTCCCTTAGCTAACACTGTTCAAGTAGTTTTAGTACCTGACAGTGTGGCCAGCTAAACCTGAAATAAATAAAATAAAATAAATAATGGGCTAAAAATACTAAATGAATTTCCACGTGTCATGAAAAAAGTTTCCAGGAGGAGTCAAAAATGAATGCAGACTTTATGTCTTCTTCTATATTTGTCTTCTAAAAATGATTTTCATGTAGGACTAATCTGCCAAAAGCAAAAAGTGGTAATGCTGTTCTGGATGTGTGTTGTCCTACAAACACACCTAACGTGTACTTTTAGTTCTGTTTAAGCACTAAAACAGCATGAAGACTTGTGTTGTACTCGAAGAACACTGTTCGGCCTTTGCATGTTTTAAAAAGGACAGAAATTGGCACATATAACCTTCATAATTCTGCAATTCTTTGTCTCAAACCTTATTTCTACTATGCCTTCTGTTCTAATGTAACCTAGAGCTTGCACCAACATGCAGGTACAAAAGTACAGTAAGCCGAATTCTTCTGAATCCTTCCGAATCCTTCCTAGGGCGATCGTGGCTCAAGAGTTGGGTGTTCGTCTTGTAATCGGAAGGTTGCCGGTTTGAGCCCCGGCTCAGACAGTCTCGGTCGTTGTGTCCTTGGGCAAGACACTTCACCTACCGCCTACTGGTGTTGGCCAGAGGGGCCGATGGCGCGATATGGCAGCCTGGCTTCTGTCAGTCTGCCCCAGGGCAGCTGTGGCTACACCTGTAGCTGCCTCCACCAGTGTGTGAATGTGAGAGTGAATGAATAGTGGCATTGTAAAGCGCTTTGAGGGCCCCGAAAAGCGCTATATAAATGCAATCCATTATTATTATTATTAATCCAACACCACAAAAAAAATTTCTTTTAACTTTCGGGCAAATTTCAGAGATATCTAGCGCTATCGCAGTTAATGAGTGCAGTAGAGTTCGTGTGTGCCAGGAGGCTGGATTTTAGAACAAAACCAGCTTTTCAAGGAACAGCAATAGAGGTAAAGTCACAGGATTAAGAAATGTGTAATGCAAAGCAGGTGATTGTTCACGGTCACAGTAAACACTGCCCCTCTTCTTTCAACTACAACCAAAATTATGAGCACATGATGACTGTGATTACAGGGGGTAGGGCGGGGTGGAAGGTTCACTGAGGACAAATGCACTCAAAGATTAACAGTCTCACTGTGTGGTGGTTCCTATAAATGCAGAAGAAATACCGACAGTTCTCTTTTACTGACACGATAAGTATATACGCCGTGCACTGCAGATCACAGAGTTTATTTTGGAAAGCATGTTGTCTTAAACGGTCTCTCATCTTCTCTTTCCTCTTTGCCTTCATTCTTGACGTCTGTCTTGTCTCACATGTGGAACCTGTTTGACTTGGTGTTCCCTTTCTGTTACTCCTCTTCTTTCCCTCTCTCTAGCATCGATTTCTTTCTTAGTGAATTGACTTAGAGCTAATTGCTTCCAGCAGGCTTTTCTCCAACTGTGTCACGCTGCTCTCCATCATGTGATGATACGATGTGGGTTTGTTACTGGGGGCAAACAGACTGCTCATTGGAGAAAAAGCCTGGAATACTTCAGTCTGTGGTTGAGAGCCTGTTTGACCACATCTGCTGCGAAGGAGATGAGATTCTTTGCAGTGTAGAGAAATCATATTTTTCTTTTTACTTTTTGGGACCAGCTGACACGTTTCTTAAATGGCTGAGGAGGTTTTAATTCCACCGTCGGGGAAAATCACTTCGGTAAGTCCAGACAGACGGGCACTAAACAGAAGCAGAACTATCAACTGACTGATCCCATCCTGTGCTGGACATTAATTATAGCAGCTAATAGCATTTAATACCGAGAAGAGGCCTCTGCTTTCTTATTTATGATTTATTTAGTGTTATTATTTAAGTGAGGTTGAAAGTTGAAACAAATTTATTGCGTAAAAAGAAATCGCTATTTTTTTTTAAATAAATGACACAAGATTTACTCATTTTTGGAAACTGAGTAAACAAAATAATGTTTTCAGTGGGTCGAGCTTAATAACTGAACAGAAAGCATTCTGAATTTAATTTGTCGCGTACATTCGTAAAAAATCAATGAAAACTCTCAGCTGTAAGAATCTGTTTTTAATTTTATTTCTATATTACACCAAATAAAGCTTTAGGGACCCAAACACAGACAAAGGAAAATCAGGATTTTTGACCAAAAGCGAACCATTTATTATGGCTGGTGGTCATAATTCAAACATTGTCATCGTCCTTACAAATGTGGCTGTATTTAAAGGGAAATAAGCAGGTTTTTGAAACATGTGTTTTATTGCCTATAGCTAATGTTACAACAAGATAATTAACTAAACACAAATTCCTTTACTTTTTGTGTTAAGTTTATATACAGTTAAAGACATTTGCAGATATTTAGATTTTGTACATCTTGTTAAGACTTACACACAATACTGTAGTATTGTGTGTAAGCTACTGTTCATTTCTTAATATTTTGCTAGGAAAATGGGAAAGGTATGGTGGTTGATTGAAGCATGTGTCAGGATACATGGAAATACAATGTACAGGGAAAAACAGCTTGAAAGATAATATTTGGAATGACCACCTTTATTTTTCAACACAGTCTGAACCCTTTTTGTCATGTAGCACCGTGCGGCAGCAGGTGGAGCCAGGAGTCAAAACACAAAAGCTTCTTGAAGAACAGTCCAAAGCTCTTCTTTCCATGTTTCCAGACTATTTTTCTATTTGTTGTTAAGATAACCCTATACTGCTTCAGTAACAGTGAACTTCAAAGGAGCCACGGCATCATGTTATAGACATGGTTGTAGACAATCTGTTGTACCTCGTACCTACTTTTGCACCTGATCGCACTGATGTTCAGGTCTATTCTTGTGTAATTTAGCAAGCTTTGGTGAACAGTAGATGGATCAAATGCATCTCTCTGGTGCTGCATCTGTCGTTTGCAATATTATCATTATTATCAATATTTTCATTTAACTGCTGTTGGTGCAACAGTACAATTGTATGCCTGTCAAACTGACAGTAATACATTATATATATATTTTTACAACATGATATAGAAACACAGAGTCTGAAGATACAATTTTAAATGAGTAATTTGGTGAGTTGTCTGTTACGTATAGACACACCAGTTCATTCTCTTGGAAAGGCTTGGTGCCTTATCAGTGCTTGAGCGATTCAAGAGTCAGTGTTAAATAGCTTAAGAGTCACACAGTCCTCTAAAAGATAGTCAGGTGCAATGAGTGCACTGAAAATGAATAAAAAGTAGCCGGTGTCCAAAGAAAAGCACTGAAAGACTTCCAGAAAGTACAAGAAAGTCTGACTCATTAGAGCTAAATATAAAGAAAGTGTGTGTGAAAGACTTGTTTTTAAGATGTTTTTAATCTGATTGCTTTACACAAACATGCCAACTTTCTTATGTGACATACAATCAGAGATTTGTGAATGTTGGTGAAAAAATGACAACTTAAAACTTAACTGATTTTTTTATTCACACAGCGTATAAAATGTTTTGTCTTAACTTTAAGAAGCTGTGAGCTCACCATCATATTCTGCATGTGTCTCTCCTGCTCTGTCTGCAGCACCTCACTGCCTCTTTGCTGGCAGTGGCATTCCTTACCTCCTTTGGGAGCTCTATGCTTTATGGGTACAATCTGGCTGTGGTAAACTCCCCTGCTGTGGTAACACACACACACACACACACACACACACACACACACACACACACACACACACACACACACACACACACACACACACACACACATCTGGAAAGTAACTTATTGAAGTGCATTTGTTTATAACAGCCGTTATATTCTGCATGGCCAGATCTTGCATATGAATCTGCATGATCTACTGGCCAGGAATTTGGTTTTGGAAGCTTTGTGGTTTCAGTGTGTTTAAGTTTGTAGTCCCAGTAATATCGATTAATCATACAGCCACTCAAAGTTGCCGCTTTCGGCCAACATAGATATCCAAACATTTCTGGCACAGCTTCCAAGATGGAAAAGGACAAAGATTTTTCTTATTCATTTTATTTATAGCTCCTGTGATTGCTGTGTGTAATTTTAACTTGTTTGCATTTTTCTGTGCACTTTTGATATTTAACTAAGTTTGGGACCATTTCCCCTTTAAATCTGTAGTGGTTCAGTCCATTTGGGCTGTGGTACAACCATTGGGTTTAACCAGTCAGCCAGTACAACCCCCTTAACTGCTGATTGGTTAGCTTATTTATGTGTAAATGTGTGATTGGTGCACTTGGAATTCTTTCTTTATTGAAACACAAAGTATTGGTATTTTGTAAAAAAAAAAAATATATATATATATATTTTTGGTGTTTTCTGTTGAAAACGACAGTTTGTCTGAGGGAGGGGAGCACGTGCCCTCACAGTTACCCCGAGATAAAAATAAGACTCATACTCTGATGTCGCAGTTTTCATGAAAACTGTTTCTCCGACTCAGCGGATCTAAATAAATTGAAGAGGTATGTTCTGGCATGTGACTGTTAAGTCATCCTATCAAGTCGAAATTACTTCTGTACATGTTTAAGTTACACTCTGTTAAAAATGCAGATGTATTAAGAACAGTTGTAATAACACACTCTGAACTGCATAATTCTGAAAACAGGATTTTATCAGTGATTATTTTTTATTAAAGGTCAAAACACATCAATGGCATTCACTAAGAAAGATTTCCAGACATGCAGAGATGGGGCTTTGCTGCTTGTCTGTAGAAAGACTCACCATCATTAATAAGCAACGATCATTTCAATAAAATTCAAATTAAACTTGGCAGCTGAACAACAAGCACAAAAATTAGAAAAGCAGAAGTCCCTCATTTTAACATTGTGATAAAGTTTGTTATGAAAACGGTCCTCTTCTTTTTATTTTCCCAGTGTTTTGTAAATACTTCATACGTTACAATCACAGCGATAGGATAGAGAGAATATTTGGGTGTGGAAGTCGTTGGCTTCTGTGGTGGCTGTTTGGTCACCTGATGTGTGAAGAAAGAATCTGTTGTGAATCCGTTGTCGCTCATTAAGACCAGGTTGAATTTGAAGGTTAATCCTCTCCTACCTGTAAGCACATAGAGCTTTTGTACGTATAACGAGCTAACCAAATCATTGAAGAAAGAAATAGTTCAGCCTGGACACTTATTTGTGGGATATGTACCAGTTGTTGGATTTGTGTCTCTTTCACAGTGCAAAGGTTTGGAACCAGAGTATTAAAATAATTCGCAAAGGTGATATACTAAAGATATACTGAGATTAGTGGCAGATAGCTTGAGTAATGCTTTCCACCAAGAAAGCAGATGTGACTGGGATCGTTACCACTATAACTGTTCATTTATTTGGAAAACGTGAACAGTGAAGATTTCCAATAGTTTCAAGTAGCGAGCCCGAGGAGTGATCTCTGCGTGAAATATTTGCATTGCAATAATTGTTGGGCATCACAACATCCAGCAATAAATTAAATGTATGTTTTAATTTCAATTTTGTATTGTATATAAGAACATTAGCAGCGCAGTTAAAAATGATTTTGTTCAGAAACATAGGCCATAAGAAGATCATTGGTAGCCTTTCATCTGACTGAGACTCTTTAAATAAAGCATTTCTCTGCAGATGATCAGTTTGCTGTTTTACACCTTGTCCTTCAACAAATCTTCAGACAAAAGTCAGATTAGAGAGTGGCTTTAAATTAGCTAAGAAACTGGGTCAAGTAATGCCTTTTTAAGTAAAGGTTTAATTACTGCGTGTAAAGGCCTGTGGTACAACCCATTAACAGAGAAAGGTTGATCATATTTAAGACTCAAGCATGAATTAATTGAAGACATCTACTGTGATAAAGTCTACTCCCCACTGCTGTGTAATCAATTATTGTGAATGTAAATGTTATGTTATATAAAGTTACGTTGAAACCAAGCACACCATTGTTTTTCTTGTGACATTACCAATAAGTGTGATGTGTCACATGGCCCTCTTCCTATTGAAAAAACAAAAGTTGTATCCAAGATGGCCGACTTCTAAATGGCCACCATGGTCACCGCCCATCTTGAGGAGTTTGCCCCCTCACATATACTAATGTGCCACAAACAGGACTTTAACATCACCAACCATTCCCATGTTATTACGGTGTGTCCATAGAAACGGCCCACCCTGTATAGTGTGATTAAAGTGGTGGGTGGGTTCTTTTACATTTTGAGAGAAGCCAATTGAGTCTAATAACAGATTAAATGCCATGTTGAGGCTGTCATTTTTAGCATCTACATGGATGTTAAAATCACCCACAATAATTATTTTATCTGAGCTCAGAACTAAATCAGATAAAAAGTCTGAGAAATCAGAGACTCGGCCTGTGCTTTGAGGAAGCTGACAATCAGAATGACTCGGGGGTGTTGATTCGTTTAAACTAACATAATCATCCTGCTGTAACCAGGTTTCTGGAAGGCAGCGTAAATCAATTTGCAAATAATTGCTAATTCACAGGGACTAACAGGGACTTAGAAGAGAGAGAGCTAATGTTTATTAATTCACATTTCACTGCTTTATTCTTTAGTGCAGTTGTGGATAATATATTGTTCTTTCTTTGTGGTTTTTTTTTTAGTGTTTAAATTATTTGGGGGGGGTAACAGGAGGAGAGAAGCTGTTTCCTGGTCTCTGGATAGTCACATTAAGAGAGGTGAAATAAATATAAATATAAATATAATAGCAGCTGATTGGTTTTGCTAATTCAGCACTGTTCAACTTGATGTAAACACACAAACTAGATATTCAAAAATGTAAGCATTTGGAAAAAAGTCAGGGTCCAAAGGAGAATAAACCCAGCTGGGGTTAGAACCAAGAATCTGAGCTAACAGTGGTTAGCTCTGTCAAGAAGAGTAAGCTTCGGTCTGTTACCTTGCTTGCTCAAGCTAAAGTTATCTGAATGTAGTAATATAAATGTTCACATAAAGGGGTAGGTGCTGGCACCTGATATCTGTATATTTCTCACAAAATAAACTGCTGCTTTTACTGACTGAAAAATATATCTGATAATAATGATCATCAGGAAACCCAAAGGAGTTTGGTCTTTGAGTGCTCTTGCTAGTCATGAGAGATCTTTTCGTATCTGTTACAAGTAAATATTCGGTTTGAAAATGCTGGTCCATGGCTGGTCTCAGTTCACACGGGGGTAATGAAAATCTCAAATAAAAATGATCTTCTTTGTTGAAAAACCAGGCACGCTGCTCATGCTCATGCTCGAGTAGCAGCATGTGTCTGTCAGTTTTCCCGGCACGTGACACATGGTTCAGGGGAAACTGAAGTTAGCGCTAACACGTGCTGGCACATGTAAACTGATGATCAGGAGGTTTAGGTCAGACAAGACTTGTGGCTTTAATTCCAAAATATCAGAGTGAAAACTGAAGGTCTGTCTTGCTCTTATGTAACCATGATGTCGAAGCCACATGATACAAACACAGGTTTTTTTTACTGAATTGTATTTAGGAATCTGATGAATTCACACATGTATAGATTCCTTATATTTTGCATGGAAAATGGAAAATTTGTGCATTTATTTATTGAAATGTACAAATATACACAGAAATACAGTATCCAAGGCAAAAACTGTTCAGTTCTGATAAGCTTGATTCAATATTTGGTATTACCCCCGTTTGTTCTTTAACACAGCCTGAACCCTTTGGGAAGCTTTCTTGTAATTTCTTTTAGACTTCATGAATAGTTCTCAAACATTTGTTGTCAATATGATCCCACACCACCTCAGTATATTGAGGGGGTCTTGGAACGTTTTGGGCCACCTTTAGCAAGCTGCTCTAAAATGATTTTTATTTCTGTAACAAAATCTGACCTTAAAAACCTTTTCCCAAAAAAATATTTACGTGAGCAGACTGTGCAATGGCAGCCAGTAATAGAATTTATTTATTCATTTTTATTCAGACAAACTAAAGTCTAAAATAGGCAGTGATGAGACACAGCTATGACTAATCAAATGGGACAAAAACTGAATGCAATTCATAAGAACACATGACTATCAGGAAATAACTAAACAGGGAACACCAACAGGGTAACAGGGAAACACTGAAGGCAGGATACGCTAAAGGAAAAAACACAATACACATAATAATCACGAACAGAAACTAGACAGTAAAGCTAATAGAAATTAAAATGCAGGATTACTATAAACAAAAAGATTAACCTAAAAAAAGAGATACAACAAAAGCTCTGGAATGTGTGCAGGGCTGTGGGAATGGTGTCCCCTGTCCATTTGACTTTACCCTGAGTCCCGGTTATGTGGAAGACAGGCCTTTATGTATCCGGTCGTTAAGTGATGACGTGACAAATCCTACTTCCGGGCCTAAAGTAGTCTGCGTTTAATATGGCTTTTGTGTTGTTAACATGTTTAATGTTTTGTATTTTCTTCTATTTGATCTCAAAAAGCTCCTAAAACAGTCAGTGATCACTGTTGACCTCCCTCGGCTTTTATTACCACTAACCATTTATTTAAGCTCAGTTTTTAAAACCTTAGGATGTAGCTACAGCCCAGCCCATGCAGCAGTATATGAATGACTAACCTCGTATTGTGGATGGATTATCTCAGTTGTTCTCTGGCTGAAGTTTGGTCCTTTTACAGCATCCTGCCATGCGATTACATTTGTTCCTGACCACCGAGAACACTCACGTTAACTTTTATCAAGTGGAAAAAAAGTTAGCTTGTTTATATTATGCTAACATAGCAGTGTCGCTAGCGGTCACGTAGCACATCATTATATACCGGCTAGCCCAACTTCAGTAACCCTACAAACGTCACTGCTGTTTAGTTTTTGGTCTTCATTTATGTTGGAAGTGATAACAGAGCTGTACATTTTAATTTGTTTCCAAAGCCCCGCAGTCAGGACATGCTATATTGTATTTAGATAGAAGCTAGCGAGCTAACTCCCTGCTAACTTCTAACTCCGTTAAATGTCATAAATTCCGTTTTCATGGATGCCTGGATGTTAAACTCAATTGTTACACCTGGTAGAGCAGAACGCTGATCATTTTATTAAAGATGAAAGACTTTAGACAGTTTTTCAACTCTCAGTAATGCCATAGTGATCGTTTGATATATGGACCTGCAGCGGAGTTTAGACCCAGACATGGCTAGTGACGTCAGAATTAACGACCGGATAGCAGCATAAGCCTCTCCAAACATTTCATGACTACACACATTAAGGCAGTGGGTGTGTAGTCACTGAGCACTTTGGAGCAGATGACTTTGGCACAGGAATGATGGTTGTGGAGAGATAGTGGACTGTGACAGTGAGAGGTTAAACATCCTGGTCAGGACTCCCTCTGGCTGGTCAGCGTAGGCACAAAGTTCTTTACCAAGTACTCCGTCCAGCCCAGCAGCTTTCCTGTTCACAGCTTTCAGCACCTGCCTCACCTGGTGTTCCTGGAAGACGAGAGAGCAGTGGCTGGTGGAAGCGCCTCAGCTGTGTCAGGGCTCTTTGTTTCAAAGTGAAAGAAGAGGTTTTAATTCTTATGCCAACGTGCTCTCATCAGTGGTGGAGAGGCCATTGCCCTCAGCCGGAAAAGGGTAGAGTGCCCACTCCGGGTCAGGGGCAAGTGACTGCCTAACGCGAGGACTTTAAATATCTTTGGGTCTTGTTCACGAGTGAGGGGAGCGGGAGATCAGCAGACAGCAGCTGGAAGGATGTCGACGCTGTACAGGTCATGGATGAATGGATGGGTGGATGCATGTCTTTCTTTCATACTTTTTTGTTTCTATTCTTATTTGATCTTATTTGTATGTCTGTTATCTAAATGCATCCTATTTGTGCTCTTCCTCACACTGTCAGTACATCAAGGACTTCTACAACAAGACAGTGGTGCGACGCAATGGAACAGGACTCAGTGAGGAGACCCTGACCCTCATGTACTCTCTGACTGTGTCTGTTTTTGCGGTTGGAGGTCTGCTGGGCTCACTCATTGTGGGGATGCTGGTCACACGCTATGGCAGGTATAACATTCGTCTTCATTTTTTTTTAAACTTAATTACTGAGAAGTATACAACAGTTTCTACTGTACATATGATAAGTAGTGCTGTCAGTGTTAATCTTGTTAAAATTACGTTAACGCCATAACCGCATTAACGCGGCAAATCTCCATTAGCGAGTTAGTGCGGATCGCCCCGTGTGCGGGACTGCACGGCATCAACGCATTAGCACTGTTAGCTCGTTAACGCATTAGCACCGTCCAGGTATGTGTGGGCTGAAATTTCATATATGCAACATACAATATAATTCCTTAAAAAATCCCCCCAAAATAATTTTAAAAACACCATAATACCTGGCGGAGGTTTACCCTGGTGCAGGTGTGCCGCGGTCAGTGGAAGAATCCGCGAGTTTCTCTGTGAGTTTCCCATTACGTCGTAGCTACTCGGTGCTTGTTGGAAGTTTAGGGGTTTTTTCGCTGTAAAAAGAAGTTTTCTTCCCACGCACAGCGGACACTAATGTTTTTGTCACTTTTTATGGAATCAAACTCAAAGTAAGGTCAGTACTTCCACGCTTTAAACGCTGCACGCTCATACTCTCTCCCGCAATCGATATGTGATCCATTGTTGATCTGCACACAGCTGTTGTCATGAACGTCGCACTCGCTTACGTCACTGTCGTGAGACATTCTCGCAAAAAAATCACGGTTTTAGTAACGCAGTAACGCAGCGTTCCTACGGGAAAGTAACGGTAATCTAATTACTGTTTTTGCAATAGTAATCCCTTACTTTACTCGTTACTTGAAAAAAGTAATCGGATTACGCGTTACTGCCCATCTCTGATGATGGGTTGGTGACACATTTCTCCTTTTTTCCACATTCCTGTCAGTCTACATTTAAATGAAAATAAAATCATATTTATAAGCTGATCAATTTCTTCACATTCATTCACATTCTTCAGATTTATGGTTAATCACAGCGTATGAGCAAAGTTTGTGGCTATTTGGGACTTAAACAGCTTTGCATGTGTGTCAACCTGATATCAGCGTGAAATAGTCACGCCGGTCCACCGTGTTCATTTCACACTATCCAAAGCATGAAATGTGTCGGGAGTTTCGTGTGTGGAGGAGAGGAAGAGATGACCCAAATGCAGGACTCGCGGTGAAAGCTGGTGTTTATTGAACGAACAGGAAATGACTGGCTGACTGAATGAACTGAGCATATGGCGACAACCTAACAGCAACACTGACGCTGAACCGAGATAAACTGAGGGTTTAAATGCAGCGACTCACGAGGATGATGATGAGAGACCGGTGAGTACACGGCTGAACATAATGAATCCAGAAATGGAACATGAGGAAAACAAACAGTGAACATGAACTGAAAATGCAGCGTCAACGACCCAGGAACCCTGACAAAGTGAACACACATGCAGGAGTTGCATTTCCAGCAGAGAAAGCTATACTTAAAACCAAGAAATCAGCAGTGAACAAAATTCACTACCTTCCTGAGTCCTGAACTGCCAGAATAGCTGGGCAGCTAATATGTATTTACACGAGCATGTGCTAACAATGCCTGTTTACACACATTCCTATATTATTGAATAAATGAAGTGTCTCCCTCTGCTATTACTGCAGCTTCTGCATGCATGTCCATTTCATGCTTTTGAGAGGCAAAGTGTGAAACCGACGCAGTGAACCGGTGTGTCTATTAAACATTTTGCAATGATCCTGGGTTGGTTATGACTGTGTGTATCAGGGGATGGGGTTTCCATTATTGCCCTTGCTGTTACATAAACCTCTGGGTCACTTACTTTTATGTGCTTTGTACGTGTACTTTCAGGAAGGGGACAGTGGTAAACACAACAGTGTTGGTGTTTATTGCTGCTTTACTCATGGGCTTTAGCAGGATATGTGGGTCACCTGAGATGATCATCATTGGCCGTTTCATCACAGGAATCCACTCAGGTACACACACACACACACACACACACACACACACACACACACACACACACACACACACACACACACCAGTCTGAGGAAGGCCATTCCCTGTGTGCAGAGGAAGAAATATTGGCAAAGCACCGTGATAAAAAACTATTTTTTTCCCAGTAGCCCTAATCCTCTTCTGTAATAAACACATCCTCATTCCCAACTCTTTATATACTTTATTTTCAATTAAATTAATGTTTAAAAGTGAATCAGAGTAATATCATAACAATCTTCTTCTTTGCTCTTATTCTTGCAGGCATCTCTCTAAGTGTGGTACCAATGTACTTGGGTGAGATAGCACCAAAGAACTTGAGAGGTTTCCTTGGCCTTGTGCCGAGCATCTTCATTGGAACTGGAGTTTTTGTTGCCCAAATCCTCGGTCTACACGAGCTTCTAGGAAAGGTAGTCAAGCAACCTGCGTGCGGACTGGACTGTAGCATACACTGCTAACAGTATACTTTAAATCAAACAGTCAAGATGTGATTGAAGACTTTCAATTTCAAACATTCAGAAGGTTTTACAAAATGTGCTCTAAAAGCTGTTTAGGAACCAAAGACAATGTTATACGTAGTCCCCCCATGTTCAAAGGCTTGTGACTGATTTGTTGCCAAACCAAAATGTTGCTATTAATGAATTATTGCTGGTGTTTTTCTCAGCACTTACTGTTGGTAAGCATAACTGTTGTGTTACTGTTGTAGGAGGAGCACTGGCCCCTCTTTCTTTCAGTGATTGCTGTGCCCACTTTCATCCAGCTGATGTTGTTGCCATGGTTCCCAGAGAGTCCTAGGTACCTGCTGATTGAGAAGCACAACATCCACGCTACCATCAGAGGTCAGTTTGCTTTTAGTGCAACATTATTTAGGTTGGAGGATGAAACAGCGGCACCGTGTCTGTAGGAAGGGTTAGACTTACAGAAGTGTTCAGTGGAGACATTGATTTCTTTACTGTGCTTCAGCAGCTTGTGTGACAGCTTAAAGAAAGCTGTAGAACTGATTGTATTATAGTAATGATCTGCAATAGATGCTGACCTGATTTAAAAAAGATGGAGCTGGGACAGGGGTGCTATATTCTGAGAAAAAAAATCTGAATATATGAGATTAAAATTATGTATTTAAAACTATTTTTCCATATGTCAGGAATCTTGTTGTTCATGGGGGTAAGATTATAAATATCAGTTAGTGGCTCAACTTTAAGAAAATAAGGATCAAGTTTATCAAGACCAAAAGCTTTAAAGCTTCGTGTACCTCCATGACAGAGAGAGAAGCTCAAAAGAAAAGAAAGCCTCCTTTTCACCAGTCAGTTTTAATCCTGGATTGAGGTGGTCTCGCAGTTTTAAACAAGTAACATGTGTATTTAAAACTGAGAAAAGGCAACCAGTCTTGATTAAAATCTACAGCCAGGAAATTTTCACAAAGCTCTAAGGTACCTGTGTGACTGTTTGACAGTGTGGAAGGCTGGAACTGGACACCAGTGATGATGAAGCCGTGATAATGTAAGCTCCACTTTGTTAGTGTGGCCAGGGGGTGTGATGAGGAAAAGAAACCAATGAGCACGGCACATTCACACACACTGAGACGGTGGTGTGGTGACTGGGAGCTTAAAAGCTTTACAATCACAAGGACACCACAAAATGCCACCCTGGGAATATCTAGTTCAAACTATGCTAGTAGGCACTCAGGTCTGTTATGCTTCGGACAGAAATGTGGTTCAGGGTGTAAAATAAATAGTTTATTGCCAGCTACGTAAAAAACAGATATCAAATAAAAGTTGTTAATTTAATTGCATCTACACTGGTAATTGATTCAGAGTTGTGGCTTATTAGTGGGGATGCCAGATGATGATGAAGTCCGAAGAATCATCAACCTTTACATGAGCTCTCACTAAGGTGCAGCTTAAACCAGGGGTGCAAAAGTAGCTGCATACCACAGAAAACACAAAATCAACTAATCGTAAAAGAGGGATTACAAAGACTTAAACATTCTGGGTCACCACAGAGATCCAGTGGGTTGTGCCTGAGCCTCCCACCGAGGCCCAAACATCCTGCAATATGTAGTAAAATTTGCATTCAAGGTAAAAATGACAAAAGTATATACCAATCAAATTGCTCTGCTCGAGTCCCAGATAAAAAACGGCCAACGATATGCTTCTGCAGCTACGACCTATAAACTCACCTGTTTACTCCCCAGTAAAGTAATTAAATTCATTGGACAAAATAAGAACATACCAGTAATCCATGGAGGAAACGCTTCTGAGAAAATAATCTGCAGGCAATCACAACAAAAGGACCAGCAGCCTCAATCAACAACCATATTCAGACTGAAGTAGCAGCGGCATGGATGTGACCTGTAACAGCTAGGAAGGTCAGGTGACCGAAGCCCCGGGTACGTACAGCAGCCGGCGTGCCAGAGAGGGATGCTCAGGTAGCAGCTACAATCACATGATAGTGATGGTGTGATGAACCCTAACAAATATGTCAAATACTGCATTTCTGGCCAATCGCTTCACCAACGGGCAGATGACACGAAGGCTACGTCCACACGTTTTCTCTCCGTTTTGGCCGCCCGTCCACACTGAGAAGCCGTTTTTGCTCAAGGAAAACGCAGCGTTTGGAAAACGCTCTCGAAAACACACGCATTTGAAAACGGTGCTTTCGCGTCGCAGTGTGGACAGTGAAAACGGAGACTTTCGAAAACGTTGACGCATGTTAGTCATGTGATGTAATAAGAAGCCCCTCGAAGCATAAGTAACAGAAGATTCAGCATCACCTGATCCAGCCCTAGCTACAGTATATATTATTTATCAAAAAAAAGATGTTAAAAACCAGCCAGTGTTACGTGTCGTAGACTTCTCAACCAAAAATCTCACACAACTGTTAGAACATGTGACTCAGACATACAGGCAGGTTGAAAGGTGCAGCTGTCGTTGTTTTATAAGATTCAGATCACCAATACTCCACTAATAAACAGGAAATGCAACATGCATGTTGATGAGGAAGTCAGAGTCGCAGGGAACAAGATTTTATTTCTAGGTTTGACTGAGGCCAGGGAAAGTCCAGTGTTCTCAGGTGTTGAGGTGGAAACCCAGAGGAGTTCAAAAGCTGTCTGCCATAATTACAGAAACATTGTTATTTTTTTATTTATATGTAAATCTCATAAATCCAGGGAGTTTCTCTCAGACCACAGTCCTCCTCCCCAGTTCACTATATATATATATATATATATATATATATATATATATATATATATATATATATATATATATATATATATACATATATATATATATATATATATACATACATATATATATTGGTAAGTATATGTGGTGTGTGTGTATTTTTAAACGATGCACTATAACCACGCTACTCTTTTCTCTTAGCTCTGAAGTGGTACAGAGCTAAATGTAACATCCAGGCTGAGATTGAAGAGATGCAGGAGGAGCAGCGTTCCCTGTTCTCAGTGGAAACACTGTCAGTATGGAAACTGATGCTGGATGACACGGTCCGATGGCAGGTGCTGAGTGTGGTGGTCATCAACATTGGCATGCAGCTGTCTGGCATCGACGCTGTAAGAACAGTAAATAGTTATACACACGTGTAGATGTTGTAGCAGAAATCAACCTTTTTGCATTTTTACAGCTGCTGAGGTGTTAAAGCATGGAGGAGCAAGAGAGTCACGCACATTGAAATAAAGCATGTTATGAATGGATCAGCAAGTCTGCAGTTAAATATGAATATAAAATATGAAACTCATTTACAAATGACTTTTTAACGTAATTTGTGGAGTGAGACATTAAATTAATCATGTGAGAATTTAACGAATAATAAATAATATGTGTAATTCTAAATAAATATTTCTAAATACGTTATTATTCATCCATCATTTAATTGTTCAAACAAAAAAAGGTTTTACACAAAAAACATTAAACACTCAACAAAATCCTTTTTTAAAATGCAGTAAGTCAAATGACTCATGAGGCTCATGTTAGCTAGTTAGAAGACATCCCAGCAGTACTATCTTACTACCATTGTTATTTAGTTAATGTGCTCTTCACAAATAGAGCCTGAAGCAGCTACTGCTGTTAGGACCAGCCCCAACATGATGTTACATCTACACTGTTACACCTGTCTCTCTGTCATTTTCATGTGTTATTTATTACTTCTACTGACTCGCTCTCTTCTACCTGCTTCCTACTCTACATATCACAGTGTTATTTGTGAACATCATGTCTTGGCATTCACTCTTTTCTCTGTATTATTTTAGGTTCTTTACTTTACAATATAAATACAGTATATATCTAAATATCACCATGAGGCGACTGCTGTTCTGATTTGAATTAATAGAAATGTAATTGAATTAAATAATACTCCGTGCAGATTTCTGCTTGACCTCCATCCTCTTCCTAGCTGCCCTAATCCTCTGCACTTCCTTCTCCTCTCTGTCTTCATCATTTTCATAATCAGATCTTCAAAGTACTCATTTGTACATTTCCATGTAATCAGTGTTACCCTGACCTGCTGCACACCCAGCTTGACCTCTCCCTCTCTAGCCACTGAATAGAAATCCTTTTGTTATTCTTTGTGTCCAGCCTCACATACAATTCCCCATAAACTTTTTCCTTTGCCATCTCTCTTTGCTGACTTCCCAGTAGTCCTGTCTGCTTTTTTCATCTTACGCGGAAGGCATTTAACCCTTGCCATTGGGTGGATTCATGGCAGTGTGGAGTCCACTGAAGTCTGGGACTGCAATGACCCAGACTGAGGAATCTTTGGAATGTGGAGACCATGTGGAACGGGCTCTGGCGCTGAAGCGCTCGCACTCACACGCTGACAGCATAGAGTCTGCTGGCTGCATGGAGACCTCTGCCCCAGGCTCAGACAGGGATTAGTGGGGCACTCGACTCTGGGAGAAGCAAAAGCCTCCACACAGCTCACACAAAAAATATATATTTTTGAGAGGACTGTTCCAAGAGCACAATTAACAGTCTTTAAGTTGGCAGACTCAGGCACAGGCTCTGTAAACGCCAAGATGTGAATGAGTGAACCTGCACAAGACAAAACTCTGAACTTTCAGGCTGGAAAACAGAAAACTCAGTATGTCTGTGAAGGTTCTCAGTCATCCAGGTCATCGTAGTCAAAGGAGCTTGCAAAGAAAAGCGTCTGGACTTCTTTAAGTTGCTTGAAGACGTTTCACCTCTCATCCGAGAAGCTTCTTCAGTTCTAAGGTCAAATGGTGGAGAGTCCCAGATATAAACCTAGTGGGAGTTTCCCCCCACAGAGGGACAAAAGGACCCCTGATGATCCTCTAATCGCCTGAGCCAAGGTGGGAAACTGGGTGTGGGTCCCAATCAGCCAGAGTTTCGGGTGTGTTCATTGTGAAACCTGGCCCCACCTTATCATGTGAATTCCTGAGATCAGATGGCCCAGGATGTGAGTGGGCGTTAAGGCGTCTGGGGAGGGATCTCAAAACTGGATTATAGATGGCAGAGAGTTGGTGTCGTAAACCCCGCCTCTGTTCAAAGATGGTCGCTCACAGTGGACATAGATGCTTCTTTCACTCCTCTTTCAAACCATCTGTCCTCTCTGTCCAAAAAACTCAATCTGCAGAGCAGAGCTGAGTGTCTGTAGGAGATGAAAGGAGAAGTTAACTGTGGCCATGGTGAAACTGGAGACAGTATCTTGCATGATTTACAGTATGTTTCAGAGGGTTTACAGCGAATGGGCAGAAATCAAGAGGAAAGGTGAGTGGTTCAGTGGAAAGTGGGAAAGCAGGTGTGTCCTTGTTTTTAAAGCAGTGGCAGCTATCAGTTTGACTCAGTTAAGTTAAACTGACAGTGCTCTTCAAACTTTACAAGGAATGCATGTTAGTGAGCTTGGAATTGCTAAGGAACAAGGGAATGAATGAGAACAGAGTACTACGGAGCAAAAAACATAAACTGTGAATCACGGTCACCATGATGGTGACAAGGATCTGGTGGAAAACAGCTGGTTCTTAAATACCAAGAACTAATTAGACATTGCAAAGCAATTGCAGGAGAGAAAGCCCAGGAAAAGCCACTTTGCTGTGAGTAAGCATGTAATTTCTGCTGCTTCGGGGGTTACCACCACAACAAGCACCAACCAGCTTATAGTCACAGTTCAGTGCAACAGCCTCAGGAATGGGGCTGAACAGGGTCCATTGACACTCAGTGTCCTCATTCTCTGAATCCTGTCAAAGCTCTGCCGGAGGTGAGAGTTGATGATCTCATGGGCCTCTGCTAGGAGTTCTCAGAACACCCTCCATATATGTTTGGGTGCACCAGGTCTGTCCAGTGTCCTCCACTGGCCACCTAATCCAACTCACCACCAAGTGGTGATCAGCTGACAGCTCAGTCTCTCACTTCACCCAAGCCTCCAGAACATGCAGCCATGGCTGATCCTCCACGTACGGCCCGGGGGGGTCTGGTCCCATGTACACTTATGGACACTTTTCTGTTTGACCATGGTGTGCAGTATGGACAAACTGGTTTGCAGAAGAGAACTGTGCAAAGAATCAGGTACGACTGGTTGGTTCCTCCCAATCACAACCCTCCAGCTTTCACTGTCATAGCCCACATGAGCACTGAAGTTTCCCAGTAAGAAGTCCCCAGGTGGAGCACCCTCAACCAGCCATCCCACTCTCCAGGAGATTGGTTCCAGAGCCCAAGCTCTATGTTGAGGTGAGCCCAACTACAGTATATCTAGCCAGTACCTCTCAATCTGTCACCTCTCACACTAGTTCAGGTCCTTCCCCTTCAGGTTTTATGTCCCCATTGCCAACCTCTGAAGCTGGGTTTTGGTCCGCCAGGGTCTCTGCCTTTGTCCGACTCCCAACACACACTGCGCCTGACTCCTACGGTGCCTCCTGCAGGTGATGGACCTACAGGAGTGTGATCTCATGCCCCATCTTTGGGCTGCACTCAGCCAGGCTCCATGGACTAAGGCCCGGCCACTAGGTGCTCACCCTCCCCCAGGCCTGGCTCCATGGCAGTGCCCTGGTCGCGGTAACCCCATCCTGGGCAGTGTGAACTGTTCCCTTAAGGCTCTCATAGGGTTTTCTGAATCGCTCTTTGTCTGGTCTCTCACCCAAGACAATTTCCCATGGGATACCTACCAGGGGGCAAAACGCCCACCAGCAAGCTTCCCCCTGGGATCCCAGGGACACACATACCCCTCTACAACGATAAGGTAAAGGTTTACAGAGGGGAGGTATTTTAATTTAGTAATGTATTTTAATGTGATCTTAATGAAGGAGTGAAAAAACTGTCTGACGGCCGTCTATGTCGTGGAAAAAACTGCTGAAAGACTAAAGTTAAAAACGGTCTCTGGATGAATGGTCACCAATGTTAAAAAAGATATCAGAGTGGTAAATGCCTTGTATATATGTTGTGTGTGTGTGTGTGTTTGTGTGTGTGTGTGTGTACTTCTTCTAAAAAAAGTTTTTAAAAAAGAGGTAAATAACTGCACAATTGAGGAGAGTCAATAATTTACATAAAAATTTACATATAAAAAAAAGGTTAATGGTTATATGGTTAATAGTGTTGATTTTTTTGTTGTTGAATTATGTTTATTTTATTTTTTAAAGAAAAAAATGTTAAAAACCATTGTCATTATAACCTTAATGGCCTGCTTTGCCTTTTTTTTTTACAAGCAAATTCCAGTTCTAATAAAATAATAATCATAATAAGTCATAATCTGGTCTTAAAGGACTTAAATAAGGTAAATACAACTTCCGATGAACAAAAATGTGATATATCACATGATACTTATTTTAAAATATTAGCTGAAAAAGTTGTGTTATTGCAATAGCAACACCTCGATTCTTTTCATTTTCAGCCGTCCTGTTTTAGATTTGCTGTTGAGTTTGGGATTATTTTCCTGTTAGTTTGTTCAGTTTTGGCCAAGCTTTAGCTGTTGGACAGATGACTTCACCTTTGACTCTACAATACTCTGGTATTCAGACAAGCCTATGGATTACTCAGTGACTACAAAGTGCCTGGGTCTTGTGGCTACAAAGCACTATGAGGTGTTTTTGCTGTGTATTGTGCATTATTGTCACATATCTTCACTTTGGTCTCATCTGTCCAAGCAACATTTTTCCAGAGGTTTCGTGGTTTGTTCAGCAGCTAAAGCTAAAACATACTGCAATGTTCTTTTTCCTGTTAGTGTTTTTTCTGGTGACTCTTTCAAAGCTAAATATTCAGTTTTGTTTTTTAATTTTACATTTATGAACTGAAAACAAGAACTCTGAGATTTAGCCCTTGGAGTTTCTCTGTGCACTGTATTGCAGTTCTGTAGCAGACGTTATTATTAAGAAATTATTATCATTATTATTATTATTAACCTAATAATATATATATAATTTTAATCAAAATGACCAATTTCCTTTCTTTAATAAACCACACAAAAAAAAATACAACAAGTTGACTGCACGGACTACTTTTGTCATTTGCTTTTCTTCAACAAAATGACTGATGTAGTGCCTTTACTGTAGACAGTAAAGATGACTTTCTGCCTTAAGTCGTGTTTTTTAAGTCACTGAAAAGCATCCTCTACTTGGTTGAGATCAGGTGACCTATTTACCTGAACAATATCCTGTGTCTTTACTTTGAGAAACTATTGGGTTGCTTCTTCAAAGCAAAGGGACAGTGCCACAAACATTATCCCTGTGCTGTGAAGTGCTGTCCAAACAGATCTGCAACATTTTGCTGAATCTGAGCAGTGTAGCTATTTACGCTTCAGAGTTCCCCCTGCTACTCGTCTCAGCATGCCCATGCCACCATATTGCCTCCACCATGTTTAAAACACGATGTGGTGTATATCAGGTCATGCGCTGTTCTTTTCTTTCTCCATACCATTCCCATCATTCTTGTATAAGCCAATCTTGATTTTATCTGTCCAAAGATTTTTTTTCAAGAACCGTGCAGGCTCTTTTAGTTATATTTTTTAGTAAAGTATCCTCTTGAGTGTGACCAGTGTTTTGCACCTTGTAAACCTTCTGTATTTACATGCATCAAGGTGTTAGTTTGACAATGACATGCCAACCTTCTTAAGAGTGCTCTTGATGTTGTAGAGGGGTTTTACTTAACCAAGGAAGGATTACTGTAGTTTTCCATGACACTTATTGCTGCTGAAGTGCATTCATCATCATTTGTTTACATTTTTGGTGATTTGGCCACTTTTAACATGTTTTCTAAATGAAGAGCTAATAAATAGAACTTCAACACTAAAGAATAAACTCCAGATCTCCATCTGTTAATTTTTTGTAAAATAATAAAGACCAAAACTGTTAGGGATTTACACTGAACAAAAATATAAATGCAACACTTTTGTTTTTGCTCCCATTTTCCATGAGCTGAACTTAAAGATCTGAAACATTTTCTACAAACACAAAGGAGCCATGACTGTCAAATATAGTTCAAAAATCTGTCTAAATCTGTGTGAGTGAGAGCTTCTCGTTCGCCGAGATCATCCATCCCACCTCACAGGTGTGGCATGTCAAGGTGCTGATTGGACAGCATGAATATCGCACAGGTGTGCCTGAGACTGCCCACAATAAAAGCCCACTCTGAAATATGCAGTATGATCACACAGCACAATGCTACAGATGTCGCAAAACCAGTCAGTATCTGGTGCAACACATCCAATGGAGATGTGTTGCCTGTGTGAGGTAAATGGTGTGCATTGGGCATAGAGTTGATCAGGTTGTTGATTGTGGGTCCACTCCTCTTCAATACTTGTGCAAAGTTGCTGAATATTGGCAGGAACTGGAACACGCTGTCGTATACGCCGAGCCGAGCGTCCCAAACATGTCTGGTGAGTATGCTGGCCATGCAAGAACTGGGATGTTTTCAGCTTCCAAGGAGTTGTGTACAGATCCTTGCAATATGGGGTCGTGCATTATCATGCTGTAACATGAGCTTATGGTCATGGATAAATGATAACCCCACCGCCACCATGGGCCACTCAATCCACAACGCTGACGTCAGCAAACTGCTCATCCACACAACGCCACACAAGCTGTCTGCCATCTGCCCTGCACAGTAAAAACATCTGTCATCAAAACACCTCTCCAACGTGGCAGACGCCATCAAATGAGAGCATTCGCCCACTCAAGGTGTCATGGTCCCTGTGCCTCACCAGCTGATTCTGTATTAGGCAACATGTTTTCTCTCTCTCTCTCTCCCCTGCCGGGGTGATGCTCATTATGGGCTCCCGCCCCTGGCCCACGCACCTGCTGCCTATCGGGATAATCACAAGGCCGATTTAAGACAGCAGCACTGTGTCACTCGTCGCTGGATCGTTGAGTTATCAGCGTCAGTCGCTCAGTAGATTGTAAATAAGGATCTGTGAGTTCGTTCCGTCTGTTCGCCTCTAACTATAATCTCTGTGTACAGATCTATCCCGGACCTTTCCCAGCCGGCCTGTCATCCCGTGGATGAGTGAGTGGATGGTGTTTCCCCAGTGTGGGGAGTGAAGAGAGAGAGCCTTTGGAGGGCGTCAGATTCCCGTCTTTTCCCTCACATACCCCGGAGCCCTGGACCCCCCTCCCCTCCCTCCAGCACTTTGTAAATAGCATCACCTGGTGTCGTTGTGTAAATAAAATCTGTAAATCCTGTAAGGAGTCCCGGTCTGCGCCTGAGTCCGTTAACTGAAACCTGACACAAGGTGGTTAAAGTGACAAACTGCAGTCAGGTCCAGACTCCGATGAGGACCACGAGCATGCAGATGAGCTTCCCTGAGACGGTTTCTGACAGTTTTTGCAGAAATTCTTTGGTTATGCAAACCGATTGTTGCTGCAGCTGTCTGGGTGGCTGGTCTCCACCTGGTCGACCATCCTGGAGGTGAACATGCTGGATGTGGAGGTCCTGGACTGGTGTGGTTACATGTGGTCTGCGATTGTGAGTCCGGTTGATGTACGGCCAAATTCTCTGAAACACCTTTGAAGACGGCTTATGGCAGAGAAATGAACGTTCATTTCACAGGCAACAGTTCTGGTTGACATTCGTGCAGTCAGCATGCCAATGGCACGCTCCCTCAAAAGCTGCGACATCTGTAGCATTGTGCTGTGTGATCAAACTGCATATTTCAGAGTGGGCTTTTATTGTGGGCAGTCTCAGGCACACCTGTGCGATATTCATGCTGTCCAATCAGCACACCTGTGAGGTGGGATGGATGATCTCGGCGAACGAGAAGCTCTCACTCACACAGATTTAGACAGATTTGTGAACAATATTTGACAGTCATGGCTCCTTTGTGTTTGTAGAAAATGTTTCAGATCTTTAAGTTCAGCTCATGGAAAATGGGAGCAAAAACAAAAGTTTGCGTTAATATTTTTGTTCAGTGTATGTAGAAATATTCCATACACTTTATGCAATACTTGTCTTTAACCCACTGTATTAAATATGGAAGTGAGCATTTCAATCACACCTTGACTGACTGTCAGATATTTACCTGCATTTCTCTTTCACCACAGATATGGTTCTACACCAACAGCATCTTTGAAAATGCTGGAATTCCAGCTCCAGAGATCCAGTATACCACAGCAGGAACAGGAATTATAGAGATCATTGCTGGACTCATTGGGGTAAGCATACAAATTAGAATTCATGCAATTATATAGCAGTTGATGTTACCTTTGTATTAGTGTTGTATTGCATTTTATTTCCACAAAAACAGATATTCATCATGTACAGAACTGAAATCAGGAAGTGATTTTGGGGCCTGCTTCCCTCCTTTAAGCTAAGCTGAGAGAAACACCTTGCCTAGCTGTTTCCATTGTTGCAAAATATTTTGAGTGCTCGAGTTTATCAGAAAAACACTATATAAGAATCAGTCCATCACATTAGGTACTAGTTTGCAACAGTGTCGATAGCAACAGCACCATCGTCCTCCAGTTGACACACACTGACTCACACTGCATTGCAGCAGACAAGGTGGCGCAAAGCTGAACACATGAACAGTAGCTGACAACAACACTGCAAATGCTGCTGCAAGTATTTATCAGACAAATGGTCAAATGGTGAAAATCCAGTTGTTGATAGGCCTTTATAGGTAATGTATATGAAACAGAAAATTTGGAATCACCAATTAACATAACACATCTCTGACCTGTGAAAGGAAGTAGGAGTGCATGAAGACTCCGTACAGAATGGCTCCAAAAAACTGGTGCATGCAATGGTGCTAACCAGTGCTAAGCAAGGAAGCAAGTTTATCATACTGCCCATATGTTAATGCGAATACACAGTCATCACATGATAGCATAATACTAATATTTGTTGTCTAAAAAGTCTTATGTCCAAAACTGAAACTGGAAACGTCTGAGAAAAGTTTACCAGCAACGTTATTTTTGTGCCACTATTCTGAGCGCACGTAAAAAATGTTTGCAGGTGCAAGTGTTGCATTTTGAGGAGAAATTTATTTTGAGCGAAGAAAAGCTGAATTTGAGCGAATAAACTTCATTGCTGCCTGCAAAAAATGTATTTCAGTGTTTGCTATTATCCACACACACACACAACAGCAGTCCCTCTCGCTCAGTTTTTGTATTTGCACTCGCAATGTGTCGCTCGCGCTCTCAACATTTCTGCCTGTGCGCGTTCAACTCTTTGTGTACATCGTTATAGTTGTACCACAAAACCAGCCAATCACAGACTTGGATGCAAAAAAATCTGATTGGCTGTTTTGGTCTCCAATCAGCTCGAAATGACGAAATGCAATATCCCAGAATGCATTTGTCCAAAACTCAAACGAGGCAGTTGCGGAGGAACACAGAGTGGCGGAGTTTGAAATATTACTCTGTCTGAGTCACAAAATAAACTTTAAAGATATTTTCATGCGAGAATGTTTCTGTGTAAACTTCAAATATCTGCTCGATTCATCAGGACATCACATATTTGCACAAGTGCTCTGACGTTTTCGGAGATGCCTGTTACCCACCAGCTGACCGCACAGCTGGACTGGCCAAAGTTTTATGTTTGTTTGTTTTTGTAACAGTATAAACAATGAAAGGTGGTGGATTAGTCAATTGGTCATCATCAACTCTGGGCTGGACCAATTACAACCAGAGATGGGCAGTAACGCATTACTTGTAACGCATTACTGTAATCTGATTACTTTTTTCAAGTAACGAGTAAAGTAAGGGATTACTATTGCAAAAACAGTAATTAGATTACCGTTACTTTCCCGTAGGAACGCTGCGTTACTGCGTTACTAAAACCGTGATTTTTTTGTGAGAATGTCTCATGACAGTGACGTAAGCGAGTGCGCCGTTCGTGACGACAGCTGTGTGCAGATCAACAATGGATCACATATCGAGTGCAGAGAGAGTATGAGCGTGCAGCGTTTAAAGCGTGGAAGTACTGACCTTACTTTGAGTTTGATTCCATAAAAAGTGACAAAAACATTAGTGTCCGCTGTGCGTGGGAAGAAAACTTCTTTTTACAGCGAAAAAAACCCCTAAACTTCCAACAAGCACCGAGTAGCTACGACGTAATGGGAAACTCACAGAGAAACTCGCGGGTTCTTCCACTGACCGCGGCACACCTGCACCAGGGTAAACCTCCGCCTACCCCACTCCTGCTTTACAGGTGAAAATAGAGCAACAGGACCGCTGAGTCTTTGACTTTATTTATTTTCTGCTGTGTTTTACTTGCATCTATTTGAAAGACTGAGTGTAAACACACAAAATATTTTATTTTATGAGCTGGAATGTGCAGAAAATAGGTTTAAATGTTAAACTAATTTCTTCCAGTCAGAGAATGTTGCATATAATTAAATGTTTGCTTGATGCATAAAGTTAAAAGATTAAAACTAATAAAACAAGTTTTAAAAAGAGACTTTTTCATCTGATTACATTTTGTATGATGGATTATGCAGAAAAAGTAGAATTGGGCTGAAAGATCTATCGCTTTATCAGCTACTCAGGTTGTAAATCGTGTTTTTAAAAAGTAACTAAGTAACTAAGCAATTAATTACTTTTGAAAATAAGTAATCAGTAAAGTAACTGGATTACTTTCTGGGGGAAGTAATCAGTAATTAGTTACTGATTACTTTTTTCAAGTAACTTGACCAACACTGATTAACACATCCGTATTGAGGGGAAGAGGAACAGTTTGTGTGGTACTTCAGCTACAATGAAAAAGACACAAAGCTGGAGTTATTCTGTGTTTTTGCTGCACAGCTGTTTCTTCTTCTCTCATTCTCTCCCCTCCCTCTCCTGTTGTTACTTCAGTCATGAAACTGATCAAAGATCACAAGTCCCGTCTCTCTTGTTTATCGCCCACTTTGCGCCAGAAAGAGGAAACCAGCGGATGTCGCGCTGAACAACAGCAGCACGTTTAAGCTTGATCAGCTGTTGTTAGAATTGATTTAATATTACTTTCTAGTATCAGCAGATGTTTGCTGGAAACAGCCAATCAGATTTTTTTGCATCCAAGTCTGTGATTGGCTGGTTTTGTGGCACAAATATAACGGTGTACAGAAAGTTGAGCACACACGGGCAGAAATGTTGAGAGCGCGAGAAACACGTTGTGAGCGAGCGCAAATGCAAAAACTGAGCGAGAGGGGCTGCTGTTGTGTGTGTGTGTGGATAATAGCAAACACTGCAATACACTTTTTGCACGCAGCAATGAAGTTTGTTCATTCAAATTTAGTTTTTCTTCGCTCAAAGTAAATTTCTCCTCAAAATGCAAAACTTGCACCTGCAAACATTTTTTACATGCACTCAGAATAGTGGCACAAAAATAACGCCATAGGTTCCTTAACAACTCAAATGATGTTGCATTTAAGTTGGAACAAAAACAGATTGTCACAGTGGTGCAAATGGATGATTGGCTCCACAAGTTCTTTCATGCTGCTTCTGACATTTGGTTAACTGAGGAGTGACATCATTCCAAGTCCTAACATTCAGCTTCCAGCAAAAGGAACGAAGCCCTGATCAGCAACAGCATGTTTTTTTGTTGTTGTCGTCATTTTCCCCCCGATGGTACCAAAGTATCCTGTATATTAGCATCAAATGTGAAACTCTAGTATTGCGACACACCTAACGACCATCCAAACTGCTATTTTAAACATCATCATTAGCCCATTGACTCTGTATTTCTAAGGTGAGCTAGGCTAGTGCTTCTCATTTTGTATGCTAAGTTGGTGTAAACACACCTTGAGTCGAAACACAAACACATGTGTTCCACTCAGTAGTGTCTAATAAAGCATCTGTCTCTCCTTGTTGAGTGTTTTACTATAGAGAAGCTGGGCCGCAGGCCTCTCATGATTGGGGGTTTTGCTATGATGGGTATCTGCAGTACTGGGATAACACTGGCCCTCATTTTACAGGTAAGTGTGTGTGTGTGTGTGTGTGTGTGTGTGTGTGTGTGTGTGTGTGTGTGTGAGAGAGAGAATACAAATTTAAAGCAGTGTTTAACAAAAAGACTCATTTTCGCTTAGAGAAGCTACATAAATACTGTCAGACTTCTTCAATGTTCTGCTGTTTGTTCTCATTGCAGGCTCATTTGTCATTCATGCGCTACATCAGTGTCTGCTGTGTGGTGGGCATTATTGCTGGCTTCTGTATTGGCCCAGGCAAGTTGCTTTATACTGCATGTTAAAGGACTGGTTCATTTAAATGACAACTATTAACAGATTTACCTGTTCAAAGTATTATTTTGTTGTGGTTATCACATGATGTCGACAGAAGCAAAAAACGAAAAAATCAAAACATAAGAGCCAAAAAACAAACTAGTTGATGCATCAAAGCGGTGGCTGCCTGCAAAAATCTAACTGCTGCCCATTTCATATTTGACAGTGATTAAATGGTTTTAACCCTCTCAGGCTCAAGTTTTTTGTTGCTAATGCACAACCAAGTCCTGCAGTGGTAAAAGAAACTCATAAAATATGTATGTGGGGTAATCAGGTTGTTAGTTTTTAACTGTTGGAAACAGCCTGCCTGGAGAGGGTTAATATCAAGTAGACAACATTATGTCAGCAGGCATGGCATTCATACAGCTACAGGCGAAACGATTTTCTTTTTCCCACATGTTTTAGAAACCTTTGGAATTTTTGGTATGTTTAATATCCATTTAAACGCGTGTGTTTGGAAACTGGAATCTTTTACTAGCCAGGATTTGTGGATGGGTTATATGTGAACTATTGCTGGGCAGAGCCATGAACAATAGTGTGTTTAGAGACTCGTGCATGATCTCAGATAAACAGACTATCACTGATTGCTGCTAAAAGAGTTTTAAGAGTTATATAAACCAGAATGTAATTTAAGCTTTTGTACAGGTGGATGACAATAGTTTCTAGAGTAGTAAACAGGTGAGTGTAGTCTGCTCTGATTGCAGCTGATGTGTGATGTTATTCTTTTGTAACCTGTGAGTTGCAGGAGGTTTGGGTTGCTCTGTGTAGTGGTTGAACAGCACCCTCTGCAGGTCATGCCTTTAAAAATTTGTCTCTAATTTGTCTCTGAAAATCTTTTGTACTGCAGCTCTAGTTACATTTTCATTTATTCAGACATTTAAAAGTTTAATAAATGCAATTATTTATAAAAGTGATATGCATTCAAATGTTCTAATTTGAAGTTCCCTGACTGTATATTTGACTCTAGGTTCTAGGACCTTCTGTAAGAGAGACAAATAAAGCCGTTTTTACTGACTATAACAGTTAAATATTAATGATATGCATTCTTTGACACGTTTCTCGTGTCCATATGCGGATTTTTAGGCCCAAAGGCTGTATTGGTACGAGAGATGATAAATGAACATGTATTATAAAATCATGAACATAAATAATATAATTGCTTGCACACACCCTGTTAATCTGCACATTAGTTTTGTAATAAAAACTATCTGTTATCTCTGTGTTTCCTCTGGATGCTCCGGCTTCATCCAGGTGCATGTTATAAAGCTGCATATGGATGTAAGGTGGACAAAGTGCCTTATCCTGATCAATAATTGGGGCTATAGGATGAAGAACTTTGGAACTAGAGACCAAAAGAGTCAGATTGTGTTTGTTACTTATAAATTGTCTCAAATGTGAGACTAAATGACTTGTGAACACTATGAAATCGCTGCGAGAGCATCCAACAGCAATGTGTGACTGATGTTTGGTAAGTCCTGTCTTTTTCCTGTTGCAGCTGGAGTGCCGTTTCTGGTCACGGCAGAGTTGTTTAAACAATCTCACCGACCTGCAGCCTACATCATAGGAGGCTCACTCAACTGGTTGTCCAACTTCACTGTGGGATTCGTCTTCCCATTCTTACAGGTAGAAGCTATACACGGTCGTGGATTTCTTTACAAACGTAGTATGCAGAGAACTGATTGATGTAGTCCTCGAGTACCCACTTATCCAGGATCCAGTTTAGGTCTTTATGCTTTTAATAGATTCCTTAAGAATCTATTAAAAGCATAAAGTCAGGGAGCTGTTAAATCAGGGGGAGCACACAGGATGGAATAGAGCAGCTGTCAGTGACAGCAGACAGGATACTGGTGAAGCCACTAACAGCATGTGGAGGAGACCGGGGTAGTTCTAGGTTTCAAAGTGCTTCGCCTACATCGATCCTGCTAAATGAAGACAGAAGGACACCGGTGCAGTCGTGAGCTGATGTGCTGCTGGCTGAGCTCGACTTCAGAACTAATGCTCAGTTTGCATAATGGGAGTAATGCAGTGTTACGCTTTGTTTTATCTCCCTCAAGTCGATATATCACTGTGAATGCCTCAGAAATCCTTCTCAGTTTCTTACTCCCTGTAGTCCAAGGAAACGTCAGAGTGTAAGAGTAACTACCTATTCTGACATACACAATGTCAGTTTACTCAAAGTGACATGGGTCACCTTTGATTTAAAACCAATTGTCCTTTTCTTTCTTTCTTCCATTTACCTGCAACACCAACCACCAGATGTCAGCCGGAGCTTACTGTTATTTAGTGTTTGCCACCATTTGTGCATCTGTTGCCGTCTATGTCTACATTGTGATCCCAGAGACCAAAAACAAGACCTTCATGGAAATCAGCCAGATGTTCTCGAAGAAAGAAGCAGTCTTAGAGACCCAGAGTCTGATCCATGTTGACCAGCTAAAGCTGCGGAAGCTGAATGGCTACGGTGGTCTAGAACATGCTTCGGTGGAGTTTGACAGCTCTTTGTCTGTACCTTAACTCAGACTTCACAGCCAATTCATTCCTTTGGTATGTACATTGTAACAAAACAACACCTCACCTGTACCCAGTGTGCTATAGCTGAGTGAAGTTATTCTGTCAACTGAATATTTATATCCAAGATTTGTAAGAAAATTTACTTCATGGGTGCTAATTCAAAAGTATTACTCTGGGAGCATGGTGACATCACAGGACTATACATATAGTGAAACAGCCAGACAGGTTGGAAACAATCAACCTGTCTGGTACGCAGACTTAAGACAAATGTCATTACATTTGAAAAACCCATTTCCTCTTTGGCCTGCTGTAATGGACCAGATCTGCCTATGGAACGGACTGTAACTCCCAACAACCCTAGTTTGATAATTGGGTAAGAAAATAGACGAGAGTGTTATACAGAGTTTCAATGGTTGTTCTACACTAAAATACTAGTTTCAGTTTCCCTGAGGTACATTAGGTAAGTGCCCTTGTTCTATCTCGACCCAGCAAATAAATATGTTTTTATGTCAGTCATGATTTCAACCTTGATTATCTTGGTGAGTACGGTGCTATGAAAAATGTTAGCAGTGATGTGCACAACTGCAAGAAATTGTAACCACAACTGTACTTAAAAAAATAATAACCGTTTTAATTATGTTGTCTGTGGAAGGGAAAGTATATTCATGAAAAACTAAAATACAAATGACCTCTGGGGTCATGGAAAAACAGGTCATTTTCAAATAAAGCCCAGCTAGTAATTCTTCTGAAAGGTAAACTTCATTTCTCTCCTCACTGTAACCAGTCATTTTGGGTTCTACACTTAACCAAAATACAAGTGAAAAAATAATTGTCCCAGAAGGAGCTCAGACACCAGCTGTTTGTCCCTTTTGTGTGTCATTTTACATTTTTTGGGTTTAAGCAGCTGATGGTTGTTTAGGTTGTTAGTTTCTTACAACTGACAAGTTCATATTCTGTTTAGTCAGCATTAGCATGTGGAATGGGAAGCAATTAATTAGATAAGATCTTTGTTGGGACAAAGAAAACATGAGAGGATGAGATTGACCCAGCTTTATAGAAATAATAAATATTAAACAAATTGTTATTTCTTTGATCATGAAAAACCTCAGATGCTGTGGATACTGTTACTGCTACTGCACTTTTATGTATATTTTAAAAGATGCTTACTGCAGACAGTTTGGGTGGTAAATTCTGTAAATTGGCTTTTTAGCCAGCATGAGTGAAATGAAATCGGACATGCACAGAATAAACTGTCTTCCTTTCAGTAGGAAACAAGAGCTTGTAGACACAACAGCCTGTAAGAAACGGGTTGTGCACAGTACCACACACAGTACATGACAGAAATACATCTTTTTTTAATCTTTTGTAGTCAGTAAGTCACAATCTAAGAAATCCAAATAACAAACTGCATGTTGTTAAATGTCACCATTTGTTCCATTTGTATATTACCTGATGTTAAACATGATGTTTTCTCAAGTTGGTCCTGATATTTTAGACTGTGTCATTACGCTGTGCTGGTTGAATTGTTTTGCAAAGTCTGCTAAAATATAATTTATACAGAAAGTGAAACAGTTTAAATACATGAAAATGTGTACATAAGTCTAAAAGTTGTGAATTGTCAAAAGATAACTACATAAATGAAGTCCTATACCACTGTGCTTTCTGTGTTTTCATTACCAAGCATAGTTGACTGTCATGTTCCAGCAGCATTGTACAGTAATAAGAAAATTATGCTACTAACATATCTAAACTGTAGGAAAGACAAAAGAATCCAAGGCACTGGATTTTTTATTCACCCTCAAAAACACAAATCTAACTCCCTGCTGACCTCTAGTGGTCAGAAAAGAAGTGTCTGCTAGTCCAGTCTAACTGAAAAAACCATTCTTGTAAACAATGTAAACAATGCCAAAATTATGAACATTTACACATTTTAAAAATATATTTAAGCACTGCTGCTTATCTTGGCCTATTACTACCTTCTGACTGCTGAAATAGTGTGACCCCATTAACAGAACTGTGCACCTGTACCCACACTTGCTCTGTTTGCATGTGGAAAAAAGCATCCAGGGGCCAACAATCCTCGTCTTTTTTATCATATACATTTAAAGAAAATTTCAATAACACAATCAAATGTGTGTTCAAGCCTTAACAAAATATCTGCTTTTCATTCACATATGGAGAGTTAAATAACCCAAAGATCTAGAATACCTGAAGCTTCAGTGAAGCTGATGAAAATTCATTATCTCAGGTTTTATGTGTGCATCCATCCATCCATTCGCTTCCGCTTCTCCTTTTCAGGGTCGCGGGGGGCGCTGGAGCCTATCCCAGCTGTCATAGGGCGAAAGGCGGGGTACACCCTGGACAGGTCGCCAGTCTGTCGCAGGGCCAACACACAAGGACAGACAACCATTCACACTCACACCTAGTGACAATTTGGATTATCCAATTAACCTATCCCCACAAGCTGCATGTCTTTGGACGGTGGGAGGAAGCCGGAGTACCCGGAGGGAACCCACGCAAACACGGGGAGAACATGCAAACTCCACACAGAAAGACCCCGGCCTGATGGAGGAATTGAACTCAGGACCTTCTTGCTGTGCAGCAACAGTGCTAACCACCGTGCCACCGTGCTGCCCTTGTGTGCATATTAGGGCTGCCACGATTAGTCGACTAGTCACGATTACGTCGACTATTAAAATCGTCGACGACGAATTTAATAGTCGACGCATCGTTTGAATAGGGGTGGGTTTTTATAATCGATTCATCGATTAAAATCGATTCTGGCTTGGATAACGTAAAATCGATTCATTAAAATCCTGAATCGATTTTTTTAATATAAATTTATTTTGCCCGAAATGCCAGAATCTCTGGTGACATCTCACAAAATTTCAAGAACCACCAAACAGTTAAGACAGTAAATGAGAGCAGGAACACGGATTCTGCACATAGACTTAAACACACAGCGGATCAGAATCAGTGAGATGTCGCCTTTCTCACGGTCGGGGCTGAAAGCCGACAGCTCGCTGACTCTGATCTGTCGGCGCTTTGTGTTCACGCCCTTTATGCGCTGATTCTAAAGCTGTTAGTTTGATCTCTCTCCAAACAATATTGACCGAACCAGCAGCAGAAGAAGATCCAAACGCTTCACATAAACATCGTCATGAATTCACTCTGACTTTTACTGTTTTGCTTCCACCGCGATGCACAGCTCTCTCTCTCTCTCTGTACTTCTCTCCCTCCCCCCCCCCACCCTCTCTCTCTCTCTCTCTCTCTCTCGAACAGTTTCCCTTTCTTCATTATTCGCTTGCTTGTTACACAAGTCTACCGTAGTTTACAGGCTGTCAGCCGCTGTTTTTTTCCCTTTTACATTCTTCCGAAAAGAAAACCTCATTTCTGCTGTTCAATACTGAACAAATTTAAACTTTTTAATATTATTCAAAATGCAAAATGCTTAGCCGTGTGTCTAATAAAACCGCTGTAACTTCAGAGGTGATGTTCATATGTTGATTAATGGTTTTCTTTCGTTTTTGATGTACTGCAGAAAATTTTTATAAAATCCAGGCCAGGAAAATCACCTTCATGTTTTTCTGTGTTTTATCTTCAGCTACTTTGACACAAAAGCCTCTGCTGTGATGCTCACACTTTTGATAAAGTCTTGCAAGTGTCAGCTTCCTTTTTATAGATACAAAAATATGTAAATGTACTGATCTGAATTATAATATTTCTGACTGTCAAAATTTCCCAGATTTAAATCGAATCGAATCGAATTAAATCGAATTAAATCGAATCGTGGATCGAATCGATTCGGGACCTTGTGAATCGGAATTGAATCGATTCTAGAAATCAGTGACGATACCCAGTCCTACGTTTGAAGCTTTGTAAGATCACAAAGGACGCAGGAATGAGTAGCAGGATTTAAGAGTGTAATAACGGACTGAAACAGAAGATGGCAGCACTACATGTACAAGGATGCCAGCTGCCGTTAAACCCCGAAGAAGAAGAAGCTGTGTCCCAGAATTCATAGCGCAGCCCAGCGCAGTTGTCAACAATGGCGGCAGCTAGTTAGTTTTAATATTACTCTTATTATTCTTTCTGGGTCACAAAATAAACGTTTAACATATTTTCAGGCGAGAATGTAGCTGTGTAAACCTCAAATATCTGCTCAGTTTATCAGGACACCGCATATTTTCAAAAGCGCTCCGACGTTTTCGGAGACGTCTGTTACCCACTAGCTCGATAGCTAGCCGGGGGCGAGGCTAACTAGCGCCGTGAGAACACCGGACTCCCGGCAAATCGTTTTCAAACCCACCGCCGTCTTTTGCTACTCAGGTTAAACATGATATATGAGTCACTTAGATAACTTAAAAATGTTATTGTTTGGCTTTTTTTAGTATTTTATTTGTTCCTGAGTAAATCGGTTTGGCTGAGATTAAAGTTATAGTTTTTACACAGCTGAATAAACGTCAAGCAGACAGCTGATTATCAGAAGTGTGAGATGCTCCAGAATTTACTCCGGTGTCCTGTTATATTTTAGAAAGCAAGGAGTTTATTAAACTTCACCGAAACAATCTGCAAATTTCATTAAAAATTAATAAACTACCATCTTGTCTTTATTTTTAGTTAGCACAAACACTTCAAGCTGTAAGCTAATGATAGTTATATAAGAGCAGATGCTGCTGGTGCAATAAGCTGTACGCTGTACGTCCAATGGATGATCTGATTAGTCGACTAATCGCAAAAATAATCGGTGACTAGTTGACTATCAAAATAATTGTTTGTGGCAGCCCTAGTGCATATATATATATATATATATATATATATATATATATATATATATATATATATATATATTATATTATATATATATATATATATAATATAATATAATATATATATATTATATTATATATATATTATATTATATAATATATATATATTATATTATATAATATATATATATATATATATTATATTATATATATATATATATAATATAATATAATATATAATATATATTATATTATATTATATATATATATATATATATATATATAATATAATATAATATATATTATATTATATTATATATATATATAATATATATATATAATATATATAATATAATATATATATATTATATATATATATATTATATTATATATATATATATAATATAATATATATATATAATATAATATAATATATATATATATATTATATTATATTATATATACGCATTCGAAGTACACTTCGAATTGAGACAGCCGTCGTCGCATGGCGGTGAAAATGCGTACGTCAAGCGTGCGGTCTCTGAATTGGGACACAGCCATGTATTATCACAACAGGGCTGCTGTACTTCGAATAACCAGTAGATGTCAGTACATCCAAATGAGCTGTCAAACAGGTCTTTGTGTGATCTGCTCGATTCAGTATCAGGAATCAGAATCAGATCACATTATTAGTCCCTAAGGAAATTGTGTGGGTTACAGTTCCTACAACACAATACAATATATTGCAGAGTTTACAAATTCAAGAAATAGCACTAATATATACAAATCACTCAATTATAAATATCAAAAATATTGACAAAGCATATTACAGAGGAGAGAATATGTATGATTGGCATTTGACCCCAACCTGTGAACTTTGTCATTTTCCATTTTACTGTAGGGTGTGTGCAAAACGGGTGCAGGTGAGATGGAGGCGTTGTAAGTTGGAGTTTGGCTGGAAAGATTCGGCACATTCACAGGGCTTCATCACACCATCACTAGCAAGAACCAATAGGTGGACTCTATAAGCAGGCAGTGTCATGGTCCCTCAGTCCTACTTAGCTTCTGCTCTAGGTTTTTGTCTTCTATCTGTTTCTGACTTGTCTCTTGGTAACTGGTTCCCAGCAGGGCGGAGCGTGGGGGTGGCTTACTGGGCTTAAGCCCGGGGTCTTTTGGAGTGTAATTTTTTTCATAGTTAGATGTCTGGCTGACAACTGTATAAAACAAAAAGTACACACAATATTCGAAGCACATAGTGCACACTGTGGGAATTTACGACTGTGCGTGAATCCCCCCTGATATTGGTATGATCCGAGCTCAGGCACTAAGCGACTGAGTGAGGGGGCGGGGCAGCTGCTGCCTGTGAGTGCGCTGTTGGAGAGACGGAGCCAGCCATACTAAGGAGAGCTTAAGTTTGAGCAGGTACCAAAGCAAATCATTCATACCGTACAAATAATGTAAATATGACGGTGCATCACGAAAGATTGATATCACACTGATCACTAGACTAATATTACGTTACTTGCTCTTCAAGTGAATCAACAAATGGCGAAATGAAAAGCCGAACAAATGCTATTTTTTTTAGAGTCTTAGCTTACGTGTGTTTATTTCATATTCTCAGTTCTTACCCTCCCGACTAAATCGGTTTCAGTTATGCACTGAAAGATAAGAATGGACATGAGAGGCTTCTTTCAAAGAAAAAACTCAGGTAAATGTTATTTTATATATTATGCTTTGTATGTTGTTCAGTATATTTCTATGCAAAACAAGGCTACGTCCACACGTACACGGGTATTTTTGAAAACGCAGATTTTTCTATGTGTTTGAACCTTTCGTCCACACGTAAACGGCGTTTTTGGTCACTGAAAACGGAGATTTTTAAAAACTCCGGGCAGGGTGGATATTTTCTAAAACTCAGTTTTTGCATTTACGTGTGGACGAGAAAAATGGAGAAAACGCAGCGTCAAAGATGTGCGCCTTTTTTGACGTCACACTGCGCCGCGTTATTGTTTCGGTGAAATGAATTTCTACAATACTGTTACTGTTAATTCTACTCTCTGCAGTGTTTAAATGCTTACATATACACACAGTTACTGTCCCTCCACACGGTTCTGCTTCTATGCCCCAGCTTTGTTTACTTTTTCCCGCCGACTTCTGATTGGCCAACATTTCTACACAGTTAGGAATCTAGCGCCACCTGCTGCTTTGGCATGTTCCTAGCAGCGTTTTCCTTCATTTCTGCCTTTACGTGTGGACGGGATTATTTTTTTAAACGGAAGCGGAAAATCTCCGTTTTCAAAAATACCCGTGTACGTGTGGACGTAGCCCAAGAGGGGTTTCAGTACACAGCAGGATATTCACATTTGTAACCAGATATTTACACTTTAGGGAGAAAACATAAAACATTTTTACTGCACAACATCAATTTAGAGTAAACTTTTGTTTTAGATAAATATTGAAACATCTTTTGAATTAGTTAAATGTCAGAATAAAGAGAGACAGAGCTTCTATTTATTATCACTGAACGTTTATTGTAACGATTGAGGTAGATTTGAGTGTACAATGTTTATTAGAGGCAGCTCTGCTAATCACAGCAGAGGGTGGCACTAGAAGGTGATTAAATCTACAAAGCGTGGTCCTCTGTGGAGCTGGAACCATAATTTCACAGTAATCTGATTACACTTTGAGAGTTCCCGTCAGCCCTGATCCATAGGATCCAGTTTAGGAGTACATATACACTAAGTTTGTTAATTAATAAGAAACTCCAGACGATTCCATTCTGAGCTGAAGAAGCTTCTGATTGGTTCGTAGAGTCCATGTGAGTAAACTGGTGGCACAGCTGTGGATGCATATAAGACAAAACACAGAGCCTGTTTCTGTGACATGGGGACATCAGGAGATGTCAACAAAACACCAGGAAGAGAACTGTGGAGCTCCATAAGTGTGGCTCAGTTTGAATACAATTTGGTGCCATTTACAATTAAGAAATACAGATAGTTTCTCTCTTTACGCTTAAAGTTAACAAATATGTTTTTTATATTTATCAATCTAAAGAAATAAACATTTAGTCTGATTTTATGTTACAATTTTTTTTTTCTTTTTTTGTGTCCCGTTTGGATCTTTAGCATCAGAATTGTTGTCTTAAGGCCAAGAAAGATGCCAAGCGGATTTATTTTACCAAGTGGATCATCATGGCCTTGCCATATTGGTCCATTTGATTGACCTTTATTATAATTATGAATTTGTTTTATTTTCAGTTGCTACAAACGGGACAGACATGACTGGGGGATAGGACAGGGAGAAAGAATGAAAGAAAGAGAGGGAGAGAAAGAAAACCAAAGGGGAGAAGAGACGGTGAGAAGGGGGGGAAGAGAGGAAAAAAAAACCCCAAACAAAACACCTGGATCACCTGTATGGAGAAAAAAAACAGAAGAGAAAGCAAACAGCAAAGAGCAACATAATAAAAAAAACGGCACAATCACAATAAACTAGCTAGCAGTAGATATCAGTAGATACTAAATAATAAACGATATTGTGCAGCACGCAAGATAGACAGCGCACAATGTGCTTTGAGGCAGCAGCCAAGAAAGGTGTAGTCCGCGTCTGTGAATACCCGTGTGTACACCTGTGTGCATACCTGTGTGGATCAGCATGCTTGCATTCCAAAGGTTCCTTCATGTAATGATCTGCTAGGGAGTGTGGGGGGGCCACAGCCCCGTCCTCCAGGGTATGAAGCAGGTATGGAGGAGATCAAAACTCCAGACATCCAGAGGCCCCCAGAACACAAGAGACCAAGGAAGACCCACAGAGGGGCAGCCGCGCCACTGTCCCAGAAAGAGCTGAGGAGAGTCCCAGCTGAGGGCTCACTCAGCAGCTGCGGAGCAGAAGCCAGGGGGAGTTGCAGTGACGCGCCCGTGAGCTCCGCCGGCAGCCAGCTGTGCCTGAGTGACCGAGCCCCAGGCCGAGAGGCCGGGGGCACCCCACCTCCGAAGTGGCCCGAGCGAGCCCCAGGCTTGATGTTACAATTAAAAAAGTGTTTTTATCTGAAGAGTTTGTAAATATCTGGTTTCAACTGTATATTTGATGATTGTCAACACAAAGAGGGAGAGAGAGGGAGATGGAGAATGAGGACAGAACAGAGATGAACAAGAGCAGGTGAGACTCACATGTTAGTCAAATGGTTGTTTACCAAAAGTATCAGCGTATCACAGGTCCTCATGTATCTCGTACCTAGTGTTTCTTTTTAGGTTTGTTATTTTTCAAATTCTACATTTATTAAGTTCTGCAGCTTGTTTGCACAACAAGGTTAAATAATTATATAAACTTTTTTCAATCTAAATATTGGACTTTGGTAGAATTAAAAAAATAGTGTAGTGCAGGTCTATGATGATTTTTAGTGCTACTATCATCTAGTTCTGATTCTGGTTCTGTCTTGGTTAAGTCCTCAGTAGTCCTGATTTAATTCTGGATCAGTTCTGGGTCTGGTTGAATTGGGGTTTAGTCCTCGTGTCTTGATGCAGCCTGACTTTGTTCTTTCTTGCTGCTTAATTAAAAAACTAGTTTAAGGTGTCCTGCACATGTGATATATATTTTTCCCTATATGAAGTCATTCTTTTTTGAACAAAACTCAAAACAGAGCCTATTAATCTTTCAGTCATTTCTTACCCCCCCCCAAAAAAAAACAAAACAGATCCCACATGCATACTACCCTTTTGGGCTAAGCCCCGGGCGTTTCAAATGTCTGGCTCCGCCGCTGGTTCCCAGTAGTGCTGATTCCCTTTCTCTTTCTCTCATCTATATGTCAGTAATCATTTGAATAAGAAAATATTTTATTTAATTACAGTGTTTAATCGGATAGTTTATATTGGTCTTCACACGCCACAGTGAAAATAAATGAGATGGAGATTTAAATGTCTGTGACTCTCCACCATTTGGTTTTAGACCTAAGGAAGCTTCTCTGATGTGACGTGAAATGATACTTGGAAGTCCAGAACTTCAAGTTGTTTCCAAGTTCCTCAGGCTGATACCAAAACATCAATTTGGCAATTACAAGGCCCCGCCAAAGATGACTAAATGAGTGGTGTATAAACACCTGGTCCAGCCCTAAGACATGTTTTAACTAAAAGAGAGGTTCTTAGACTAATCGTAAAAGTGGAGAGGGTGTCTCTCTCCCAAATCCAAACTGCGAGCTAGTCCCACAGGAGAGTGTCCTGAAAGGTGAAGGCTCTGCCTGCCCACTTACTTTTAAACATCCTCGGAACAATAATTAAGCCGTTACGTTATAATTAAGCCCCCCCCCCCCATCCTTCTTACACACAAACCCCAAGGTCATCTAGCACAAACCAGCTCCTCCAGAGGCCTGTTGTTAGAATCATTTCAATATTCGGAATATATTTGCTTATTCATTATCTTGCTTAACCTATATTAGATTATTGTCTGATTAGTTTCAATGTAAAGAATGATTCTGTGCTTCATGCATGATGATTGGCTAGAGACACGTTTCTTATCTTCCACATTCCTACAGCCAGTCTGACACACACAGACACTGATCGGCCAGCTTTAAGGTGAATCACAGCAGTACTCACAAATCCAGATATAAAATCTTTTACAACTGCTCTTAACCACAAACCACAACATGATGTTGACCTGCTAAGAACTGTAACTATATGTGAGCTAAGAGAGGGTTTCCGGTTGTGTTTGTAGATTTGCTGCTATTGGGAGCCTGGAATTGTTCAAAACGTCTTAGCAACATTTACTGGATATAAGGGACCAAACTCCTGATAAACATCATAATGATGTGATTTGGTTTATCTGCTTAAATTTTCATCCTATTAAAGAATTAATAATTAAAGAAGACCTCTGCTCAAAATCTGTCATTTTTGCAAAATTAACAACACCTCAATTTCTAATATAAAACCAGCTCACAGAAACAAACAAAGGGGGGGGACACACTGAGGGAGATACTTACGAAAAGTTATTATAGTAAATAATGCGACTTTTTACAAGACTTCTCAGTTCTTTCATCCTTTCTTATACTTGGTGGATACCTGATTGATTTTAAGCTGCTGTCAACTAAATTTACCATTTCATTATATTTTTCACCGTCAAAGCTCAACAGCAAAGGAAGGTTTGTAACCTTCACATTTAAAATGAAAAGAGTTCGGATTGAGGCTTGTACGCATCATCAAGAGAAGAAGAACAGCTTTTTCTTTTTAAAAGAAACAACAAAGCTTACAGGGTAACATGCTGCATTTCAGAAAGAAACATCGACATAAATAAAAGGCCAGTTCCCTCTGTTGTGTGTCACAGATCTGCAGTGAGAGAAGCAATATTGGAATTGAACCTATTAAGTGGATGAAAAGATGCGCTTGTATGCAAATAACAACAAGAAAAAACCTAAACTGAAGGCACGGTGTAATAGTTTGCAACAGTTTCACTGCACTGGAAACAAGGGCAGGTGTCACGATGAAAGAAGTGCACACTGCCAGTTACAACACGTTACAACACATACATGTTGGTCTGTACGTTACAGGTGCTGTTCTGCAAACCTGTGCAGTGCATCGGATCTACAGCGAAGGCCAGATTGTGTTACCTTTGTGTTAACTGGTCCTGGTTCAGTTTTCAATGATAATCTGCACTGCCTTTGCCCTGGGGCCACAGACAGGCTGACATGTTAACAAGGCTTCCCAATAAACATCTGAGGGCTGACTCCTTCACTGCTCACATGTTTATTCTCCTGCGTCATCAAAGGCAGTCGTATATTGACCGTAGCCTTTCATTCCTCAATGTGTATGTGTTAGGGCCTTGTTCTACCTGTTAGCTTTGATGTCTAGTGTTGTGAGAGTGAAGATGTAAAGTTATTGTCAGGGTCAGTTTAATGATTAACCATTTACTGGTTTCCCAAAAAAACTGATGTGCTTTCAAGCATTTCATTTGTCAGTTGTATAAAACTGCTAATAAATATTTTACATAGAAATATTTGCAGGCCATAAAAATTGGCATCATAATTTAGTTTAATGAATAAACTATTTCAGAACTAGTCCTAGATCACATAATTGGTCTTGTCAGTCAAAATCAAGTCATATCCCTATTTGTTTTTATATTGCAGCTGCAGTGTTCTGTAGAAGGCTTTGTTAATTTCATTATATTTGCTAATCTAAAACGAATATACAAATATTTCCAAACATAAGCTCTCCAAGTGTCCAATGACTCTGTGGTTCAGCAGTGCAGAGTTGTAGGAAAGTCCAAGGTGCAATTCAAGAAATCCTCCATCTGGCAAACAGCATTTCCTGTTAGCGATATCAACATGTGGAATTCCTTACCTATAAAGCTGGACCCTGAACGAAGGGGAGATTTTCTTTAACCCGGTCATGAAAAAACTGCTGTAACTTGTTTGATTGCACTCCAATCAGTGTCCTGTGCTAGTGTGTCTGCATGTTTGTATTTGTTATATAGACTGAAACTAAGAAAAGTAGCTTAGAGTATGAATGCTGCCGAATGTGGCATGGTTCATTCAACACGTGTCCCTAAACAAATCAAGCGTAAGAGTGAAGATGTTGTAGATATAAGTATTCAGGCCAACAATGACGACATATTTTATAAAATACATACTCTGTATTTTGACCAACACACGTTTTTTCCAAATGCAAATAATTCAGTTCACAATAAGTAGTCCCCATTAAACACAGTATTTTTGTAACAATCATACTGGAGCTACTTCAGGTAATTACTGAGAAAACTCTATATATGAGCCACAACATTAAAGAGAGTGCTATTTATCCGAACTTAGTCATCACCACAAACATAATTACATTATATATCCACCCTGTATGTAGTGGTGTAATGACTGGAGACAGATGAAGAGGTGACTTGTCCTGAACTACACTTCACTGCCACTAGAGGCCGTTAATGACACAGTGTGTGCTGCGAGGACAAAAGAGCAGCAGGTGGAAATGAAACGTGTGACAGCATCTTTACAGTTCAGTCACACTGCTGCTAACTGCACCAGGCTCTCAGGCAGCTTCCCAGCATTATTCACGTCGTTATTGTTCTGCAGGGTCACAAAAACATCACCAGAGCCACCTCCATTCACTCTCCTTTCACTAGTAAATGTGGCACAGACGTGCTATTATTTTGTTCGTTTACAACATTAAAAACCCAGAGAACAACAAATCATCAATATACAGTTCAATACCTAAAGCGGCTCAGTGTCTGTGACTTGAAGTGCCTCAGCCCTCCTATTGTGCAAGGGGAGTTTGCTTTAAAGTGTATTTGAAGTCATTGTGCCCTTCAGCACTTCATTGTATTCTAAGTTCTCATCTCAACAAGTAGTAGTTCACAACTACCTGTAATGTTGGATCCCCCAACAGCCCTCAAAAAGAAGACCTGAGTGTCAGCCTCTTTGAATAACAATGCAGTTTCACAGTTGTGACCCCGTGTAAGGAATCCAGCAGTGGGTCTATTGGGCCCTCTGAGAGCTCTTTATGGTCACTAATGCACAAAACACAACAATAGCAGCCTCTCTAGTTTCTCCTATGATGGATGTAAAAGTACACTTCCCTCCTTGGGTTGATTGGCTGTTAACAGCGGCTTCTTTGCATGTTTAAGGCTAACATCTAAATGTTTGATATCACATTCAAACTCAACAACCTTCAAAGCAGATATAGTTCCAGATTTGTTTACACTCGTGCACTGCAGCCTCAAAACGTTCAAACGTTACCTGACAGATAAGCCTGTCAACATGTTCATGACATTTACATAGTGAATGGTCTTCAGAGTACAAGTCTGTGTGAAGGAAAATTACAACAATTTCCACTGATGGGAGACAATTGCAGGTGGTAGTATGTTCAGTTGACAGCTAGAAGGTGGTGATGTTCTCAGTAGCTATAATGGTGTTTGACAGCTCTCACAAACAAAAACACGAGCTGGGGGACACTGCATTCAATGACACACAACAGTTTGTTCTTTTAATTCTGTTTGTCTAGAGAGAAATAGTCAAATATAATGTGGATATTTGAATAGCACTGAAGAAACTGCACAGCAGAGGACATCAAAGCTCGAATGAGTAAACATGTTGAAGATCAAAAGGTTATTTTGCTCTTTTTCCAAGAGTTTTAGTTGAGACTGCCGAGACAAGTTATCAAAACTTTAAAATGATCAAATAATTTATTAACTTGTGTTTGTGGATGACATGGTCTGTACAACAGCACAACAAAGGCAAAAGCAGTTAGTGTGGGTTTGGCCCAAAGCGCTGCGGTCAGAGGTGTGTCCGACCTTGTTGGGTGCAGCTCGGTCCACGTAAAGGCCAGCACAAACTGACCAGGTCTAACCTATGATTTCAACAATGGCCACATTCTGAACCTGGCCAAGACGATCTGTGAGGTTGACCTAGGTGAACTCTGAAGCCAGGATTCTATCATAAAAAACAACGTTTTTCTGGATGAGGTCCCAATGTATGCTTTGAGAAATGTGTAACATGAAATGAGGAACACAAACACAGGGTCAGAAGCTCAGAAACAAATCAAATACACTGCTGTGGACATCGGACTTGGCTGTAGCTCGTTTTGTCCAACTCACTTGGATTTAATACCAATGACTTCCTTAATAAAAACATTAAATACAGTAAAGTAACTGAGTCGGATCCATCCAGGAGACTGGTTAGGAGACTTTTTATGATTATGTATTCAAGAGTTGGGAGTTTGCCTTGTAATCGGAAGGTTGCCGTTTCGAGCCCCGGCCGATGGTGCGATATGGCAGCCTGGCTTCTGTCAGTCTGCCCCAGGGCAGCTGTGGCTACAACTGTAGCTGCCTCCACCAGTGTGTGAATGGGTGGATGACTGAGTGTGTAAAGTGCTTTGGGGTCCCCAGGGGGGACGGGCCATTTACCATTTACCATAAAAAGTCTCAGTCAAGTACTGAGACTTGACTCAGTCAATAAAAATAAAAACACCAAAGTGTTCAACACAACTTCCATTAATTGGATGTTTGTTCATTAGTTGACTTTGAAGTCTTTGAATGGAGCTTATTTCTTCTTCCCTCACACACACACACACCACACACACACACACACACACACACACACACCACACACACACACACACACACACACACACACACACCACACACACACACACACACACACACACACACACACACCACACACACACACACACACACACACACACACCACACACACACACACACACACACACACACACACACACACCACACACACACACACACACACACACACACACACACACACCACACACACACACACACACACACACACACACACACACACACACACACACACACAGGTATTCAGGCAACACCCTGTCACATGGCTGCACTTCAGCATAAATATCCAAAAATAAGGGCCTAAGTCTAAAACGACATTCTCTTCCCTTTCTAGTCTATATTCTTTTTTCCTGATCCAGCTTCGTGTGTTCCAACCAGTGTTTTTTACCCTTGGAAAAGAGAAGACATCTCATCACAATTTGTCCAAATCACAGCTCAGCCCTTGTGTAATGAGCAGGCCACCACAGCTATGATGATTACAGCACCAGCAGTGGCCAGGAGGCCACAATAATGACTGGTGGGAGCTGGCAGGATTGGTAGGAGGAAAATGAGAGCAGAAGAGAATATGAAAGCTCAATGTGTGGACGAATATAATAAATGTGCTGCTTGTCACTGTATTTTCTATACTTTTGTGATAAAAATCCAGTGACATAATTGTTGATGTCATCAAGGTTAATGCAAGCAGGAAACCAAAGGTTACCACATGAGGCCAGACGTGATGGCGTTTCAAAGGGACAGCAGAGGGAAGATAAAGAACTGTATTAATGCAAAATTCTTGTTTTCTGGTGCTGGAACCAATTCTTAGAAATCAGGGCCTCTGTGGCTTTGACCACGTTTAATCTGTCTTGTGCTTAGACTGCAATATGATGTCAGTCCAGTTTTCATGTCCTTTGTGAAAGCAGTAACAGCCAGCACTAAGTAGCAGTACTTCTTAATTGTACAGAAGTGACATTACCAATAAGTGTGATGTGTCACATGACCCTCTTCCTATTGAAAAGACAAAAGTTGTATCCAAGATGGCCGACTTCTAAATGGCCACCATGGTCACCACCCATCTTGAGGAGTTTGCCCCCTCACATATACTAATGTGCCACAAACAGGACTTTAGAATAGAATAAAATAGAATAGAATAGAATAATTCTTTAATTGTCCCACGAGGGGAAATTTGGTTGTAACAGCAGCCAGAAAGACACATATACCAACCATTAATATCACCAACCATTCCCATGTTATTACGGTGTATCCACATAAACGGCCCACCCTGTACAATGAAATTCTAAGGCATAATTTAATTTTCCTCAAAATGTTTTTGACTGATTCATAATTGTTGCAAATAAATCGATAAAACTGGCCAAAGTTGAAATACTGAAGGGACACAGCTGGAGAGAGAACGCCTGAGAGGCTGGCAGGGCTCTGCAGATGATGGCGGGGATCCACAGACTGGAGACAAACAGCACAGTGCGGCTGCAGAGCAACACAAACACATGACCACACACACATGTGTCTATGCAGCGTTTCCGACTCTACAAAAACTGACATCACCTATTTCAACTATGTTGCTATGCTGAACCTCTCCTTCCTCTCACAGTCACACACAAACACACACTTTCTGCTCGTTGATTTTCCTTTGCACCGATTCACAATCCACTTTGTTGACACACTGTGGCAATTCAATTCACTTTTATAAGCTATTGAAAAACCTTTTTCTCGCCATCAGAGGTGGATCTGCTGTGTTTCAGAGCTTGTCCTGCTGTCCGACCGCACTCCTGCAGCAAGGAGTAGAGACAACAAAGGTGCATGAATTTAAATACTTGGGGTCAACCATTTAAAACGACTGACAGTAAATGAACCAATACTTATATAGCACCTTTGTACTCAATCGAAGCTCTCACAGCACTTGCTACCACAGCAGTGTTATCTAACATTCACTCATACTCCAGTGGGGTCATTTTCTTGCCCAAGGATACGGGCATCAATCCACCAACCTTTTGACTACTATACAACCCGCTCTACAACCTGAGCCGCAGCTGCCAGAAAGTTCACACGTGTGTAGACAACTTAAAGTAGCTGGAGACAAGTGTCAGGGGTGCTTTGTTACAGAAGGGTAGCAGTGAGACTGAAAGTGTGGTTTACAAGATTGTGGTGAGACCTGCTATGATGTATAATTTGGAGATGACGGCACTGACAAAAAGGAGGCTGAGCTGTAAGTGGCAAATCTGACGATGTTAAGATTTTCACTGGGAGTGAAACGATGGACAGCAATCAGAAATGAGGATATCAGACACAAAGCTCATGTTGAGTGTTTGGAGACAGTTAGAGAGGCAAGGCTGAGGTGGTTGGGACATGTACAGAGGAAGGGTACTGGCCATACTGGACAAACAATATTAGATATGGAGCAGCCAGGCAGGTGGAAAAGAGAAAGACCAAGTGGACTTGGAAAGGGGTTGCTGTGACAGAAGAAGACAGGGGGATATGGTGAGATGGGTACAATCATGAAAATGTTATGATCCACTGTGGTGACACTAAAGCGAGCAGCTGTAAAAGGACGAAGAATCGTTTAAAAAAACTGAACAGAATTCATTGAAATACAAAGTCTTCAATGATGGCAGGAAGTGGGACCCTGATGGTGGCAGAGGTGAAGTAGATAACTGCTGTAAGGCCAGGACTAGGTAGATGGGAAGGGAAGGAGGCAACATGCATCGTTCTGTTAGCTTCATCCAAGCCGACTGATCCATAAACATCCCTCAAATATAGACCTTTGCTAGATCCTGGTTGTCCCTTAGAAGACCACTGTGTGTGTCTTTGTGTGTGTGTGTGTGTGTGTGTGTGTGTCTTTGTGTGTGCGTGTGTGTGTGTCTTTGTGTGTGTGTGTGTGCGTGTGTGTGTGTGCGTGTGTGTGTGTGTGTGCGTGTGTGTGTGTGTGTGTGTGGGGGGGAGTCAGCACAGACTCTGCTGGGGTTCTTTCAGTTCTCTGATGAGGCCTTTTTTACATATTCATTCTGTTACAGTTCAACAAAAGGAATAGTTTGCCTTTCTCTCTGTTACTGTAGTGCAGTGTGTGTGTGTGTGTGTGTGTGTGTGTGTGTGTGTGTGTGTGTGTGTGTGTGTGTGTGTGTGTGTGTGTGTGTGTGAAAGAGAGACACACTGTGTAACACATTTTTAAAAACTGTGCAGTGTAACCAATTTTAGCGCTATGACCTCAATGAAGAGTAAAATTTTCTCAAACCTGTCCTGCAACGATAACGATCCTTGTGTGCATTATTCCAGTGAAAAGAGATTCTAAACGTTTCTTTTGTTAATTCTATCATGACTTTGGGAACGAGCAAAACGAAATATTGCCAAATATTGTGAGAGGGTTCAGGTCAATTTAATTCTACTGTTTGTAAATATGTATGCACACAGATGAAGGAAACAGCCCAAAGATATATTCATGTTGGCTTCTCCTTTAAACAGCCATGCAGCTTCATGCACCGTCTCAGTGTCTGAGGGGTCTCTAATGAGATATGGTGGGAAAATAAAACTTTTCCCAGTTTAACAGTTTCACATTTAGATTCATAACGCTGAGAACAAAAAGACACATTTATTATGTCAGGCCCAGAGGGACGCTGTCCCATCCCTGACTCATTTGCATCATTCTTCATGTTGGGCAGAGAGAGGGCTGACAGCTGTGTAGATAACAGGTCCCTAGTTGCTGTAGTCAGGGGATTTGATTGGCAGCTAGGGGGAGGGTTGATTGATAAGGACTATCCCCTGCTATTCCTGTGACAGCTGCTGTCAGAGGCGACTCATCCCAAATCAAATGTATCAGCTAGTACAGCCCACTTCCTACCCCCAACAAACACACATGAACACACACACACCAAGAGAACAGCCAAAACATTTAGCTTACCATCACATAGCAAATCCTTTATCTTGGTCTGTCTTACAGTTACAGAAAGATCAGTGAAATAATTCCTTCCTGTTAGTACTGGATAGGAGGCATATGCTCTGGCACGATCTGATATCCTCGTGTTGGTGTTGTTCCCAGATCATCATACTAAATGTTGTTCCAGGATCAACATTGCAAGTGACCAATCAAGAATGTTGTGACGTCATACTTTTGCGACTTCGGGAAAAACCGGCGTAAAACAAAAAACTGTACTTAAGCTGCGAGAAACCGCCTCTGTCCGCCGATCAACGGACCCTGACCCTGACCCTTTAATAAACAGTAAGCAGAACTGATATTGTCCTTGCAACATTGGAATTTCATAAATGCACGAATGGCTTGGCGCGCAAAAGAATAACGTCACAACAATGTGATTGGTCACTTGCAATGTTGAACCTGGAACAACATTTTCATGATGGTCTGGGAACAACACCAACACGAGGATATCAGATCATCCTATGCTCTGCATTACACATTTGGTTCATAAATAAATAAATTTTAAAAATTAAATATTCGTTTTTTGTTTTAAAGCATACGTAGAAATCAATATTGTAATCCTCACGTTTCTTTAACAGTACTGGTCACTTTAGATTCCTTTGGTAGATTTTTTAAAATGAAGAAGACGTGTTTGCAACTTCGGAGTTTTCACTTCTCAGCCTCGTTGGGAAGGTCTGTGCCAGAGCTCTGGTGTCAAACCGTGGATCAGGGAGGAACAGTGTGGAACACTGCACCAGTTCTTTGTTTAATATGGGGGTCAGGCCCCTTGTTGAATAGTACCAGGTCCACACACAGGCACTGAGAGCTCGGTCCACATTTCATCCACCATTTATTACTTATTTATTACCATTCTTTGTCACCAATTCTTAGTCGTAATCATTTTTAGCCATAGCTGTAAAACCTGAAAGGTTTGGTGGTCTTAGCATCTCGTCTTTTTGATGATCTGATTTTTGTCTGCCTCACCGAGGAACATCTTTCAGCTCATACCAAGAGTTTGTAACCAAGCATGAAGCAGTTTAGATGAGAATTAGAACCTCAAGGTCTGAAGCCATGGCTTTCAGTTGGAAAAGGGTGAAGTGTCCACTTGAGATTGGGAGAGATGTTGTACAGGTTTGTTGTGGTGAACAGAGAGCTTAGTGTAAAAGTAAAGCATAGCGTAAAGCATAGCGTAAAGTATAGCGCTTTTCTAGTCCCTAAGGACCCCAAAGCGCTTCACACTACATTCAGTCATCCACCCATTCACACACACATTCACACACTGGTGATGGCAGCTACATTGTAGCCACAGCCACCCTGGGGCACACTGACAGAGGCGAGGCTGCCGGACACTGGCGCCACCGGGCCCTCTGACCACCACCAGTAGGCAACGGGTGAAGTGTCTTGCCCAAGGATATTTGGCATGCAGCCAGGAAGCAGCCTGGGATCGAACCACCGACCTTCTGATTCGACATCGCATACTCGCCATGTCACCATGAAGGGCCCTTGCCCATGGAGGCCTGGGGCAACCTCCTGCACTGCAAACCACAGAGGGCATAACCAGCGATCCCAATTGCGTTCATCCTTGTGAATGACCTTGACCCCAAAGACCACATTTCGGCCACAAGAAAAAAGACAACTATCAGACAACACACTATGTGCAAGCACATGGTGACAGTGGGAAGGAAAAACTCCCTTTTAACAGGAAGCAACCCATGGCAGAACCAGGGTTCTGCCCTTACTATAATATTATCATAAAAGAAAGTTTGAACCTAATCTTAAAAACTGAGGGGTTGGTACTCCCCCTAATCAAATTGGTTCCACAGATGATGGGTGTGGAACCCAAAGGCTCTGCCTCACGTACTACTTTTAGGAACCACAAGTGAACCAACAGTCTGAGAGTGAATTGCTCTTTTGGGGTACTATAAGATGTTTAAGATAAGATGGGATGTTATCTCAAGAGCTTGTAATTGAGGAATTGAAGGATTTTAAATTTGATTCAGTGCAGAGCCAGTGACGAGAGGCCAGTATGTAATGAATATAGTCTCTGTTTCCTGCTCAGTACCACTTTGGCTCAAGTGACGGTTTTTCAGGGATTTTGTAGGACACATGATGAAAATGAATTACAATAGTCTAGCCCAGAAATAATAAACACATGAAGTAATTTTTCAGCCACACTCAGAATTTTTCTAAGTTTGCAAGAAAACAATGCAATATATTTGTTTAATATGCACATGGAAGGACATATGCTCACAGTGTTCCTGGAGGCCAAAGTAATGCCATACAGGGTAAGTATTTGGGTAGTCACCGTATTACACAGAGCAGTTTGACTAATTGGCTTGTTATCTGGTTTCATGGTAGGATTTCTGAATTTCAGCCACCTCCTCTATCTGCCAGTGGTACATACCGTGCAGCGGCCTGTCCTTCCATGATGGTTCCTCCTCTCCCTACTCTTTCTTGGGTTTCTGCTGCCTGAGCCCCCAGGCTCCTTCCTTCCGCTTAGTGCACAGCCTCAGGGTGCTGGACTTGGGGTGAAACCCTCCATGCATGGTTAGGAGCTTTCTTGTCTTGATGTCCGTGGCTTCTATTTCCTCCTTTGGCCAGCTTATTGTCCCAGCAGGGTACCTGATCACGGGCAGGGCGTAGGTGTTGATGGCCCGGATCTTGTTCTTACCGTTCAGCTGACTCCTCAGGACTTGCCTGACCCTCTGCAGGTACTTGGTGGTTGCAGCTTTCCTAGCGGCCTCTTCATGGTTCCCATTCGCCTGCGGGATCCCCAGGTACTTGTAACTGTCCTCTATGTCTGCAATGTTGCCTTCTGGTAGTTCAGTCCCCTCAGTTCTGACTACCTTCCCTCTCTTTGTTACCATCCGACTACACTTCTCCAGTCTGAACAACATTCCAATGTCATTGCTGTATAGCCTGGTAGTGTGGATCAGTGAATCGATGTCTCGTTCACTCTTGGCATACAGCTTGATGTCATCCATGTACAGGAGGTGGCTGACAACTGGTCTGTAAAGTTCAGTATGACTGTGGTACATAATACAAAGGAATAAAAATTTGTGAATAACTTTACTTAAATGTAAATGGCCTGCATTTGTATAGCGCTTTTCTAGTCCCTAAGGACCCCAAAGCGCTTCACACTACATTCAGTCATTCACCCATTCACACACAGGCGATGGCAAGCTATATTGTAGCCACAGCTGCCCTGGGGCGCACTGACAGAGGCGAGGCGGACACTGGCGCCACCAGGCCCTCTGACCACCACCAGTAGGCAAACACGGGGTTAGTATCTTGCCCAAGGATATTTGGCATGCAGCCAGGAGGCAGCCTGGGATCGAACCACCGACCTTCTGATTAGTGGCTGACCTGCTCTGCCACCTGAGCTACAGCCACCCATCAAATGTAACTTATAAAACAAATAAAAGTACAAGTTACAGACTTCCTAAGTAAATTCTCTCCCATATGAAGTCCAAGTGCTGGTTTTCCTGTGTGGCTGTCTGATGCCACAAAGCTGACTCAGAGCTGTGACCATGACTGTGGTATGGAACGGATGTGGGTGTGTCCTCATCTCCCAGAGGAGTCCAAACTATCATCAAACAGACCTACAGACACACAAAAACATTTAAAAATGTTTAAGTGTTTTAAAACAACCAGATTATCGGCAGTGATTTTTAGACCTCTATGAAAATTATTTCAACAAAATCCTTTTTTCTATTTGGAATACAAAAATGGTTTTTGGGATTGTGTCTTTATTGAGAATTTGTGAAGTATTTATTGATGTAGAATTCATTTTGAAAAATTTACTTAAAAATAGTGTTTTTATTTTAAATTAAATTATTAAATAATACATTTATTAAGTAATGTTTGAATAAATAAAATAAGTTAATAAATACATTTGTAAATTTATTTACATATACATCATTTATTTTACAATTCATTATTTAAGCACCAAATTCGAACCATGTGGTCCTCCATACAGATGAGCCTGGGACAACAGAATTCATTGCTGAAATGGCTACAAGTAGTTGCTGCTGCAAGGTGGTTGGTACCTGTTGAGGTGACAATCCTTGAACTAGGGGACACAGGGCATGAAAATGGTCATCAAGCTGAAGAAAAAGCTAAACAATCGCTGTTTGCGTCTGGGAAACCAGAGGTGTGGGAGCTTGGTTTGTATTGCTGGTAGGAAGTTACAATAATTCCCAGTACACTTCCAGCTGGAGCCAATTATAAACGGAAGTTTTAGGTGCTCCTCTCTGCTATTTGCAGATTATGTGGTGATTTTGGCTTCATCAGGCAGTAACCTCCAGCTCACACTGTGTCAGATGCAGCTGAGTGTGAAACAGTGGGAATGAGAATTAGCACTTCCAAGTTTGAGGCCATAGTTCTGAGCAGGGAAAGGGTGGAGCAGCCACTCCAGGTTGGAATTGTCCCAAGTGGAGTAGTTTAAGTCAAGTCTTGTTCAGAAGTAAGGGGAGATTGGAATGGGACATTTACAGGATCACTGTAGATTTACTGGTTAATTCCTGCCCTCACCTGTGACCACAAGCTTTGACAAGACAAAACCTCTTTGGAATAGCTGCAGGTGGTTGAAAAGGCTGAATAAGTCTTCAGACTACTCACATGTTACACTTATTTAGCTACACTGCCTCCCCATTAACATCCACTGTTAGAGCCCTGTGTGGACACGTACCGAAATCCGTAAATTTAACATCCATGCAATTCCAGCTTTTGTTGTTACTTTAAGGAGGTCCTTAAAGTTGAGTAACAACTTATGCATATCACTAGTGTGTTGCTGCAGTAGGGTTAGCTACACAGAGGGTTAATTTGATTGTTTTCATGTTTTGAATATATTAACAACTTGTGTTTTTCTTATTCAGAAGCCGAAGACCTAAAGTGGAAGTGATTGGGTCTCTTGGTGTTGGGATCTTCCATGTCCTTGTCTTCATCTGGCTTCCCATTTGCACACTGGTAAACCACAGCTCTGAATCAAGGAACAGTATATGTGCAGCTGAATTAATGGCTCTTTTAGTTTAATGTCTGTTTTAAATTGATGTCAATAAAGTAAGAGAGCTGTTGTCACTCCCTACTCTTAAGGGATTAATTGAACGATCGAGAAGCTCAAACTCTGTGCACGATATCCTTCTGTCCCACATTATCAAGGAAGGTTTTGTGGAAATTGGACCTTGCATCTTATTTTTAATGAATTTATTATTGTTAGTGGGCTGTGTCCAGACTGCTTTTAAACATGCGGCAGTGCACCCTGTGCTTAAAAAAAGTAACCTCGATCAGAAAGACCCTGCAAATTATAGGCCAATCTCTAAACTTCCGTTCGTATCAAAAATTTTAGAGAAAGTCGTCTTTCTCCAAATACAGGCCTACTTAGTAGCAAATAATATCACTGACAAATTTCAGTCACACCATAGTACTGAAACGGCCCTGCTAAGCGTCTACAATGATCTTCTTGTATTTGCTGACTCAGGTCGCCCTGCCATTCTCTAATTAACCTGGGTGTCTATTTGGACAGCTCCTTTAAGCTCGATGAGCAAGTGTCATCTGCAGTTAAATCTGGCTTCTTTCAATTGTGCCAGATTTCTAAAGCTAAGCATTATATACCACACAGGGACCTTGAAAAACTTATCCACGCTTTTGTGATCCAATTGATGTAATGACACCCAATTATGCCAATCGGAGGTCACTAAAATCAATATTGAATCGGTGTGCAACTTTGCCAAAACAATGTTGGGACTTTTAACAGTGTAGTTTTCTCTGGTCCCCTCCCCAATCAGACCAGGAGTGACATGTTTAGCTGCATGTTCTCCTTAAATTGCTGGCTGTCTGAGTGGTGTCCCAGAAACGATGTGGGCTTCATAGATAATTGGGGACCCCCAGCTCCCAAACACACTACAAACAAACTAAAAATCTGAAATAAACAACTTAAACATAAAAAAATAAAATAAAAACACAAAGAAAGAACAATACAGTATCCACATCTGAACCAAAGAGTAAAACAGTGAAATGTGGATTATTAAATATTAGGTCTCTCTCTTCCAAGTCTCTGTTAGTACATGACTTAATAATTGATCAACAAATTGATTTACTCTGCCTTACAGAAACCTGGTTGCAGCAGGATGATTATGTTAGTTTAAATGAATCAACACCCCCGAGTCATTCTAACTACCAGAAACCTCGAAGCACAGGCCGAGGGGGAGGTGTGGCAGCAATTTTTCACACCAGCCTGTTAATCAACCAAAGACCCAGACAGACTTTTAATTCATTTGAAAGCCTGATGCTTAGCCTCGTCCACCCCAGCTGTAAACTCAGAAACCAGTCTTACTTGTTATCATCTATCGTCCACCTGGGCCTTACACAGAGTTTCTCTCTGATTTCTCAGACTTTATATCTAATTTAGTTCTGAGCTCAGATAAAATAATTATTGTGGGTGATTTTAACATCCATGTAGATGCTAAAAATGACAGCCTCAACATGGCATTTAATCTGTTATTAGACTCAATTGGTTTCTGTCAAAATGTAAAAGAACCCACCCACCACTGTAATCACACTCTAGATCTTGTTTTAACATATGGCATAGAAACTGAACATTTAACAGTGTTTCCTGAAAACCCTCTCCTGTCTGATCATTTCCTGATAACATTTACATTTACAATAATTGATTACACAGCGGTGGAGAGTAGACTTTATCAAAGTAGATGTCTTTCTGAAAGCGCTGTAACTAAGTTTAAGAATATAATCCACCCACTGTTATCATCTCCAATGCCCTGTACCAACACAGAGCAGAGCAGCTATCTGAACGCTGCTCCAACAGAGGTCGATCATCTTGTTAATAATTTCACCTCCTCACTACGTACGACTCTGGATACTGTAGCTCCTGTGAAAACTAAGGTCTCTAATCAGAAGTACCTGACTCAATTAGAACATGCTGTAGGTATTACAGGTACTGCACTGCAGTGGTTTGTATCATATCTATCTAATAGACTCCAATTTGTGCATGTAAATGGAGAGTCCTCTTCACACACTGAGGTTAATTATGGAGTTCCACAGGGTTCAAAAGCTTACTTCAAGGTTCCTCACAGCGTTACTGGAGGCCAAGGTAAGGCCATCCAGTAACGCTGTGAGGAACCTTGGAGTCATGTTTGACCAGGACATGTCCTTCAACGCACATATTAAACAAATATGTAAGACTGCGTTCTTCCATTTGTGCAACATCTCTAAAGTTAGAAATATCCTGTCTCAGAGTGACGCTGAAAAACTAGTTCATGCATTTATTACTTCCAAGTGATGCAGGACTCGAGACTTTCACAATTAGAAGTGCGTTTATTGACAGTGCAACCACCAGGTTGGCTCCGGGGATCCAGGTAACCGTTAACAAACATCCAGTCTCCAGCACTCTTCACCCTCACAGAACACACGTTCACCACAGTCCAAGAGGGAAGGGAATAATCCAGGGAGAGGAAAAATGCGTTAGCACACAGAAGCACGACAATGAAAGCACGAGGTGGTTACTGGCTACACTAACTACAGGGAGTGCAGAATTATTAGGCAAGTTGTATTTTTGAGGAATAATTTTATTATTGAACAACAACCATGTTCTCAATGAACCCAAAAAACTCATTAATATCAAAGCCGAATGTTTTTGGAAGTAGTTTTAGTTTGTTTGTAGTTTGAGCTATTTTAGGGGGATATCTGTGTGTGCAGGTGACTATTACTGTGCATAATTATTAGGCAACTTAACAAAAAACAAATATATACCCATTTCAATTATTTATTTTTACCAGTGAAACCAATATAACATCTCCACATTCACAAATATACATTTCTGACATTCAAAAACAAAACAAAACAAATCAGCGACCAATATAGCCACCTTTCTTTGCAAGGACACTCAAAAGCCTGCCATCCATGGATTCTGTCAGTGTTTTGATCTGTTCACCATCAACATTGCGTGCAGCAGCAACCACAGCCTCCCAGACACTGTTCAGAGAGGTGTACTGTTTTCCCTCCTTGTAAATCTCACATTTGATGATGGACCACAGGTTCTCAATGGGGTTCAGATCAGGTGAACAAGGAGGCCATGTCATTAGTTCTTCTTCTTTTATACCCTTTCTTGCCAGCCACGCTGTGGAGTACTTGGACGCGTGTGATGGAGCATTGTCCTGCATGAAAATCATGTTTTTCTTGAAGGATGCAGACTTCTTCCTGTACCACTGCTTGAAGAAGGTGTCTTCCAGAAACTGGCAGTAGGACTGGGAGTTGAGCTTGACTCCATCCTCAACCCGAAAAGGCCCCACAAGCTCATCTTTGATGATACCAGCCCAAACCAGTACTCCACCTCCACCTTGCTGGCGTCTGAGTGGGACTGGAGCTCTCTGCCCTTTACCAATCCAGCCACGGGCCCATCCATCTGGCCCATCAAGACTCACTCTCATTTCATCAGTCCATAAAACCTTAGAAAAACCAGTCTTGAGATATTTCTTGGCCCAGTCTTGACGTTTCAGCTTGTGTGTCTTGTTCAGTGGTGGTCGTCTTTCAGCCTTTCTTACCTTGGCCATGTCTCTGAGTATTGCACACCTTGTGCTTTTGGGCACTCCAGTGATGTTGCAGCTCTGAAATATGGCCAAACTGGTGGCAAGTGGCATCTTGGCAGCTGCACGCTTGACTTTTCTCAGTTCATGGGCAGTTATTTTGCGCCTTGGTTTTTCCACACGCTTCTTGCGACCCTGTTGACTATTTTGAATGAAACGCTTGATTGTTCGATGATCACGCTTCAGAAGCTTTGCAATTTTGAGACTGCTGCATCCCTCTGCAAGATATCTCACTATTTTTGACTTTTCTGAGCCTGTCAAGTCCTTCTTTTGACCCATTTTGCCAAAGGAAAGGAAGTTGCCTAATAATTATGCACACCTGATATAGGGTGTTGATGTCATTAGACCACACCCCTTCTCATTACAGAGATGCACATCACCTAATATGCTTAATTGGTAGTAGGCTTTCAAGCCTATACAGCTTGGAGTAAGACAACATGCATGAAGAGGAGGATGTGGACAAAATACTCAGTTGCCTAATAATTCTGCACTCCCTGTAGAGTGAGTACAATGATGCAGCAAAGACTGCAGCTCAGCCATCACCTAAAGTAGTGGCAGCAGTGATGAGGTCAGGTGTCAGTTGCAGGTGGCTAATTGTCAGCAGGGCCCTATTTCAGGAAGCCGGTTTAGTGCAAACTCTGAGTAAGTATACCCTGAGTTAACGAAAACTCTGGGTTTTCGGTTTCACAAAGCGAGTTTAGATTAATTCTGAGCGAGTTTAGATTAATTCTGAGCGAGTTACTATGACGACACACTCCGTGAAGCTAACCTGCCCCCTAGCAGGTTTACTTCAACTAACCCTGACCTTCTCCGCCTCTTTGTCAGAAACCTGACTGTAGGAAGTGTCAGACATGGCGTGTCCCTTCCTCGAAGAGCCAGTAGATGTTGAAGCCCAAATTCTCCGCAGAGCTCTCCGCCGGGAGAGAGTGATTAGAGCGCGTTTGGACATTTTATCATTTCCTGATGATTTCCTGTGTGAACGTTACCGTTTTTCACCACAATCTATAATTGATTTGAATAACATCCTCAGGCCTAATATTGCTCATGTGACACATCGCGGACATCCTCTCAGTTCTGTACATATTATTTGTATTGCACTTCGGTTTTTTGCAAACGGGAGCTTTCTGTATAATATTGGTGACGCTGAGCACGTTTCCAAGGCTACCGTCTGTCGGGCAGTCAGGAATGTTACAGTTGCACTGAAACGTCTCCTGTACTCGTCTGTGGTGTTCCCCGGTCATAGACCCACAAGATTTATCAAAGAGGGATGCCACAAAATTGCAGGTATCAGGATGAACGAAACTTAATTCATGATGTGGTGATATTTGAACTACTACTTAAATTTTACATTTATTCTCACGGTTCCCAGGCGTGATTGGCTGTATAGATGGCACTCACATTCCAATCATTGCTCCTTCAGTAAATGAAGGAGACTATGTGAACAGGAAGTCTTTCCACAGCATTAATGTGCAGGTACATAGTTCCCTGTAGCATTTCAAACTAACAAATTATTTCATTATAGTAATGGATGCTAATTTGTGTTCTCTGCACTGTGAAGATCATATGTGATGCTGCCAACATTATCACAAATGTGGAAGCCAAGTGGCCAGGCTCTGTGAGTGGTGGTGGTGGAGGACCCCCACCTGTTTTTCAGGCCTCCGCTTTTTTTTCTGTTGGCTATAACGGGTCACATTTGAGCATACAGAGTAAGCAAATATGTACTTGTAATGTGCTCAGATAATTTCAATAAGTGCTTACAGACAGAAAATTAATGTAGCCTCTAACTGCAATTGATTTACATGGGACAAACAGACCAAGCACTATGGCTCATAATACAATTACACCTTACCTGTTTGGACTATATTTTTATATTTCATTTTTACTTGCTGCCAGGAACGTTTGGGGCCTGTTGGGTTGCACCTGCGCTCACATCACATCACAAAATAAAATGTATAAAATAAAAAATAAAATAAAATATAATAAAATAACGTGTTAAATGGGTGGAAATCCCTCGATCAATGTTTATATTAACACTCACGCATTGACTCTGTTGGCTATGTTTTGCCATGCATGCTCACTTTCTTTTGCAGCTGTGGCTGTGTTACTTTTTTCCGCGGAATTTGCATGTTATCGGCATATACTGCCATCAGAATTTCGGCCTCAAGCGCTGTGAAATACATTGACCGCGCCTTCTTTCCCTCCGTCTCCATGGTGACTCGCTTAATCTGTGCTCCGCTTATCAGGGCTTTATGTATCCTCGTGCGCGCGCTTAACTTGGGGTTAAAGCAACTCCGCGTTGACTGAACTACTTGTTATCAGCCTTTCTGAAACCGAATATTCCGAGTTGGACAGTTCGGGGTTACTCAACCCTGAGTATCGTTTTTCACTCTGAGTTTTCTAAACCGGCTTCCTGAAACAGGGCCCAGGGGCCTGTTCTTCGTACCTCGCTAAGTAGGTTAGCCGGATTAGATTGTTGACGATTTCGCGTGATCTTGGATCGTTCGGTTCCCCGAAGCTCATCCGGGACTTGCTGTCATAGCAACAGAGCCGTAAGCGTAAACCTGCTCGGGAGCAGGTTTACTTTATGTAAACAGGATTAGATCGCGGCCACGCAGGTATGTCCGCTTCATTTATACGAAAGCAACAGCGATATTTTTCCACTGTTTCACCATAAATAAATAACATCAATGTAACTAAAGATAATGCAGCACTTGATCCATTTATTGATTTCACACAGATACATACAGGTCATTTCCTAAAAAAGGGAAATGAACTATTAACATTCTATTACATGTATGTGATTATTACAGATGTAATTCATATTTCAGAGTAGTAATTGTAAATTACTTCGTGTAATCAAGATGAGAGACCACGGCTATAAAAGCGAAGGTGGATTTGGGAAGCCTGTCGCAGCCATGTCCTGTCCGTATACGCGACCAACCCATTGCGGAAGGTGCAAGATTGATAAGGAGAGTCCTCAGAATTCAGCGTATATTGCGGGACAGACAGGATCCTTTAGCTCAGCGCGACAGTGTGCTCATAGAGAGATATCGATTTTCCCGTGAGGGTATTATTTACTTAACCAACTTGTTGACGAGGGGGTGCAGGACCACCACCTGTCTTTTTTTCCTCTGCCCTTTTCTTGGTTGCTGTTATGAACAAACTAACAGAGTATTACAGGCCAGTATTACCTTGCCAAGAGACGCAAAGCAATCTAAGAGATAAATATTACCATTCTGTAGAATACTCCTGTATTCCACTTTTACTTGTTCCCATGTTCTTGTGGGTCCTGTTGTGGCTCTAATGTGAAAGGGGATATAATATAACATATTATAATATAATATAATGCCATATGATATTGGACAATATAGTGTCATATGATAGATCTACCCTACCGCCTACTGGTGTTGGCCAGAGGGGCCGATGGCGCGATATGGCAGCCTGGCTACAACCGTAGCTGCCTCCACCAGTGTGTGAATGTGGGAGTGAATGAATAGTGGTATCGTAAAGCGCTTTGGGTGCCTTGGAAAGCGCTATATAAATCCAATCCATTATTATTATTATTATTAAATTACCTACGAGTTTGATTTGTCAGCAACTTTCTGCCAGCCCTCTCTCCTTGCTTTTGCAGCCTTTGCAGTGTTCTCTTGCGTTTTAATTAAACTCTGAAACTCCTGAAATCCCTCACTCATGAGTTCTTGCTCTGCTGCCGGAAAATACCGAGCACGCCCCTTCGACATTTTCGCCGACCAATCAGCGGGTTGCCGATCAATGTTTCTACTATCGATGCGTAGCCCCTTTTACGACACCCAGTGATGTCACATTCCTGCGTCCAGCTGTAGTAATCGTCAACAGCAGGTGTGTTCGGGGAACCGGATTAGCGAGCTCACGGTTAGCGCGATGATTTGATCTTGGATGTGTCATTTGATCTTGGATGTAGTAAGCGACGTATGAAGAACGGGCCCCTGGTGTCTTGGCCAAAGGCCAGACAGAGAGAACAAAAATAAACAAAGAGAAGACCAAGAGGGAGAGAGAAGCAAAAGGACCAAACTCCAGCAGGGAGCCAGGGAGGACCATGAAACTGTAGGCCAATTGCAGCATAACTAAGGGAGGATTCAGGGTCACCTGGTCCAGCTCTAACTATATGCTTTAGCAAAAAGGAAAGTTTGAAGCCTAATCTTGAAAGTAGAGATAGTGTCTGTCTCCTGAATCCAAACTGGAAGCTGGTTCCACAGAAGAGGGGCCTGAAAACTGAAGGCTCTGCCTCCCATTCTACTTTTAAATACTCTAGGAACAACAAGTAGGCCTGCTGTGAGAGACTGGCGTAATCCATTATTGTAAATTTAAATTTAATTAGTAAATAATCAGACAAAAGAGGGTTTTTGTGGAATACTGTTAAATGTTTCTATGCCACTTGTTAATTGTGACAGTTGGTAGGACTCAGGGGTAACCTGCTGTAAGGCAGAGTGAATCCATACGTTGATCAACTATTAATTCACGTTCTAACAAGGACTTACCTAATGTTAATGATTGTTTTGTTTTGTTTTGTTTGTGGTTTTGACTGATCTTTTTTTGTAACTGATCCTGATCGCCAATGTTAGGGGAAGTGAATCTACATAACAGAAAGATACCCTGCATATGTTGAACACAGACACTGATCTGATTACTGGAAGATGCTTAGGAAGGCACTCATCTGTCAAGGCTGGTTAAATGTTGAAGGAACGAAGAAAAAGTGATACCACAAACAAGCACATAAACTTTGGCAAATAACAGACTAAAGTTAACAACATCTAATAAAGGCAAATGTTTAGTAGTGAAAAGGATAGAGGGGGTGATAGGGGGTCCCTGAAAAGCCTGAGACTTCGTCATCTTCTTTTTTTGGCTGTCTTCAGGGGTCACCACAGCATCCGCTGCCATCCCAGCATCCTCCTCAGTCAGACCAACTCTTTGCAAGTTCTGCACTACCAGTTTTCCTCCTTTCTTCTTGGCCAGCAGCTCCATATTTCACTTTCTCTGACCAAAATATTTGCTATCCCACCTTTGTACATGTTCAACCCATCTTCACCTTGGCTTTCTAATTTTGTCTCCAAACTCCTCAACCTGACCTGTCCCTCCAATATACTCATTTTTTTATCCTGTCGTCTCCGGTCTCTCCCAATAAAACTCCTAGCATTTCCACCGTCTTCAAACCACAGCGCTTTCATAAATGCAATGGTGTGTCTGTGATCACAAGTGGAAGAAGAGGAGAGAGAGGAAGAGAAAAGGGGGAAGGGTGTTTGCCCCCTGCAGGGCTGCTGATGGATGCAGGGCCCCCAGGGTTAAGGGGAGGGCAACAGGACCCTGAGCCAGGACACAGAATAGCAGCTACCTGCCACTCATCTAACACAAATACTGACACAAATACACATAAGGACACATGCAAAAAGTTTTATTACAGTTTTCAGCCACAATACACACATTACCTCACACACTGACCCATGTAATGTTTCAACTGAGGTTACATGTTTAACTTGTCGCTGCACACAGATGTATATCCACATGTGCGCACATCCACGGAGCAGAGGAGGCTAATGAGAGGGAGGGGAGGAAACAGAAAAACAAACTATGTGCCAACATGAAGCCTGTCAGTAGAGCAGATAATAGATGAAATGTCACTCTCTTTTTAAACTGTCATTCAGTATACTGTCACTACGAACACTGGGGGCAACCAGTGTTTTCCTACACCTAATAATTTCTGCTGCAGCACCCACTGGTGGCTTCAGTCTGTATGACATGCTTCACTGAAACCATCTTCTTTCAGTGGCTGGGGGGCTTTGGTCTAATGAGGTTTAAGGGTGTTCTTAACAAAAACTCATCAGAGCAAACCTGGACATTACTTATAATCTAAAAAAAAGAGGAATGACTCCACCTGATCTAATTAACCCGCACCTCCTCATCCAACCGCCTCACACATCAAAGCAATATAAAGTTCTCACTGGCCATTTTAAGTCTTTAAGGGCTTTCTTAAATATAACTCGGGAGGCTGTGAGGTGCGAAGGTCACATGCTGCTGTCTGCTTTGCCTTAATGAACCAATGTCTCCCTCTGCCATGAGATTAAGGCTTTAAAAGCCAGATAGTCACTGCAGTCTAGTTAAATGTTGCAGGAAAGAGAGGCTGTGGTCTTTATCAGATTTTGTTTTCTTTTTTAATTGTTTGTATTTGTATTTGGGTGTTTTTGTTTTGGTTTGTTTGTTCAATGTTTGCATCCCAGAACTGATCAACGCGAGCGTCTGCGGGGTCATCAAATCGCCTTTGTGACAAACAGGTAAAGCCCGCAGAAAAGTGTTCATCACCCTGATGCCTTATTGTAATTTACTGTATTTGTTTGGTGGTTTTAATTTTTCATGCAGTCCCTAGGGCAGCCAGGGCTCCTCCTCGCCTCTTTGTTCCTCAACAAAGTCCGGAGCGCTACTCAGGTAAAGAGATGTTTCGCATCAAGGCAAGGGAGGAAAGAGTGGGGCTGGGGGTGTGGGGGGTCGCTTTTGTTCTGTAGAAAAAGGGGGCTTGTTCTCAGTCTGCCATTTTTACCGGGGGTGTGTGAGCACTGAGCGAGAGGCTTGACACGGGAGCTTTGCGGGATGAGAGCAGAGAGAGGAGAGTCCTGTCTGTAGTCCAGCCATAGCCGAGCGGAGCTGCAGCATCGAGCCAGTGCAACAACACCGAGTAAGCTCACTCTGCAAACACACCTGAAGGCCGTAGAGGACCCACGAGGATTTATAAAGCAGGAGGAATATAGTGACGGGCTGTACGTAGAAACAAGAAAGAAACTTCATCGCAGAGCTTTTCTTCTCCAAGTGCACTTTGGGTAGCTCTGTGACAGACGCGGGCAGCTATACCTTAGTGACACATTATGAGCACTAACTGCCGTTTCAACTGAGCAAGATTTTGTCGGCGAAGGTCACAGATGTAATGAAGAATGTGTCCCTTGTGCTTTTTTAAACCTGTCTGTCAGCGCATCTGACCGTTTTCTGGATCCCTTTGAAATCTTTGGACTTGGTTGCTTATTTTGTAGATTGTGTGCTCTTATTAACGGATCCTAGTAAAAATTGACTTCATCCAACATGCGACCCATCCCATCCAGGTTCAGCTGTGTGTGAGTGCTGTCCTGCTTAACCTCGACTCTTTACGCACTATTAATGTTTTTCCACGCAGCCCCGTATTAAGTCACTGAATGCACGGTATTCTTTCTTTTGCAGGTTCCTGCACTTATTTGCATTGTTCTACTACGCGCAGGTATGTCATTACTACAATTTGTCTTTAAAATACTGCAAATTATTTTAGTTGCAAAAATAAGAATTTGGTTAAAAACCGTCAGTCCAAGCGAGCGATGCGCAGCAATCATAAAGAGAGGGGGAAAGGTAACATAACATGTTGTAATACGGCAGTATCGAATGGCTCCCACGGTGCGCGGCCTGCTGACAGGTTGCTGATGAACATATTGGCCCTGGCACAAGATGCTCGGGCACAGATTGGGGGTTGAAAGATCCAACGTTTCCGTTACTTCCACTCATTCCATCACAGCGGAACGCGACGGAGAGAGAGTGCAGTGAAAGAAAAACACATTAAGAACGAAGTTAAAGTAGTTTCATAATATTTCACACCATGATGAATGAGTAGTGGAGCTTTTATTTCAATCATACGACGTCTTTTTTTCTTCTTCTTCTGGGCATTGCGGCGCGCATTCTCCTGTATGCACAACCTGTTATCACACCGTGCGTCTTTTTGGAACCTGTTAATTTCATCTGGCAGCCGCTCTTCTGGAACTTGTTACAGTTACCCCCCACCACCACCCCAAAACACAAACAAACAAAAAACCCAAAGAAAGAAAGAAAGAAGTGAGAAAAACAAACGGACGCGTTTTCTCTCTGCGCTTCAGTCCCGTCAACGACCCGAAGCCGCGCGACCGACCTTGTAAATTTTAAATAAATAAGTAAGTAATGCCGTCTAATTTCTGACAGGTAACCAATCAGTCCCCGCCTAATTTCACGCAGCATGTAAGCGAACAGAGCAAAGTGACGGACCGCACGAGCCGCAGGTTGATCCGGATCTACCAGCTTTACAGCCGGACCAGCGGCAAACATGTACAGGTCCTGCCCAACAAGAAGATCAACGCCATGGCCGAGGATGGAGATGCGCACGGTAAGAGAAATCCAGTAACTCCTGCTGTAATAACTGCACCGACAACTCTCTAAAATCGCTTTCACACAGCGCAGAGGCCGCGGAACCTGATTTATCTGCGTTCATTTAGGTAGATTTCAGTTACTTTTAAACATTACCATAATTTGTGCTTATCAAACTATAGTCTTACAAATGAAACCTGGTTCATTCTTTTTTAAGCTTCCGAAGTATTTGACATATTTCACAATTGTTTGTTTGGTTTTGTTTCTCACTGTAATTCAACCATGTTAACAGTGAAAGGTGGGCCACTGTACTATATGGAAATTAAGAGAGAACATTAACATAGTTGCAAAATCACCTTTTGTATTTAAATGTCTGAAATTATTTTAAAAGAGTAAGATCCTTTAAACATCGCCAAGTACATTACGTGCATTATAAATGTGTCAGTTCGTTTCAATCATTAATCCCGGAGCCGTGTGTTTCTGTCTTGTCTGAAGATGCTTAAATTTCCCAAGAAAGGCAACGATATCAACATTATCTTCTTTTTTTACTCAATACTAAGTATTATTTACTTAGTATTGAGTTACTTACTTGTAGCCTCTTTGCACTCTATCTGAATTCAGTCTGTACTATTCGAGGGGAAGAGGCCTAGAAAAATTGTCCAGTTGGCTGTGGATGGTGCTGGAGGCGATCCTCTAGAGATCATGCAGATCTGGAAGAGCTATTAGAAGCCATCCTACTTATGCCTCCTGAACATTTCCTGCATAGTTCTTGCTCCCATGTCAGCCCCCACCTTTAACCCTTCTCTGTCCTGCCTCAGAATCTAATGGGCCTCATCGAGCTTTACACTCTTTGTTTTATTTCGAGTCTTCCATGGAGCTAATCTACTTATTCTTTAAGCATCAATAGTGTTTAGTGTCCTTCTTACTACTGTCTGTACAGGAGCCTAAAATGTTGCTACTGCAGAATGTGTGTGTGTGTGTGTGTGTGTGTGTGTGTGTGTGTGTGTGTGTGTGTGTGTGTGTGTGTGTGTGTGTGTCCGAACTAGGATCACCTGAAGTACATTTTTGAATGAAAGAGAAAGTGAGAAAGGGGAAGTCTGTGTGCTTTCTACATTCTCTCTGCCCATCGTTCAGCTCAGCTGTAACTGCTGCTTCTCAATAGTTAATCTATTTAAAACAATCTGACTGTTGAAACATTGTTTATTTAATGTTATAGACAATCTGCTGTTGTCTTAAGGTGCTCTGAAATAATATGTGTGTGAATGTCAGAGGAATGCACTGCAAACCCAGGAGATATAGAAATACGGTGCACTATTTCAACAGGAGAATTTACTAATATTTTTTGTATTTGGGTAAAAAAGTAACATAAACATGAAAATCCTGTATTTCCTATGTCTTTCAGTACTTTTCAGGATATAGAGATAAATGTGCCGCTCTATGCATGAGGTCAGTGCTGAATTATTTGAAAAGGGAGTCTTAATGAGACTGCCAGGATCGCCTCTTTAGGTTTCAAAGGCTCAGGAGACACGTGGTTTTATCATTTTGCAAAAATTCCAACTTGCATGAATCCCCAGGAATGGTCCCATAGGCTTCCCTGTGAATGAGAGTGTGTATGCTTGGAAATACATGCAAGCGTTTTTGTGTGTGTTTTTGATTCATTTTTTCTGGTTGCATAGTCTGCAAAGTCATTTATTCAGAATTTAATGTTTACGCAAAATGTCTAACAAAAGGCACAGAAACCATCTCTGTGTTGTAGTTGCTGACTGAACTCTTTTGTCTGATCTCTGTAGCTAAACTCATTGTGGAAACAGATACTTTTGGAAGTCGAGTGCGCATCAGGGGAGCTGAGACTGACCTATACATCTGCATGAACAAGAGAGGGAAGCTCATTGGCAAGGTGAGGCTCAAAGCTGATTTCAGCCAGCTCATGCTCCAACGACTCACTAGCTGATTCTAAATGATAATGGATGGAGCAGTACAGCTCAAGAAAATACTGCTCCATCCACTGCTTTAAGCAGACCTCAAGAGAAATTTGCAGAGATCAGAGAAATAAAATCGATTTCTTTGATATAAAAGAATCAGACTTTGACCATATGACTGAAAGGGTCATGTATCCAGGGTCCAAATGGCCTAGCATGTCAGAGAACAAGTCATTTGTTTGTCACATTAAAGAAAATTATTCCATATTAGTGATGCTTTTAATCAATAACATCAGCAACAGTCATTTTTGATTTACTCGTTTTATTTCATTATTTTTTTCTGTGAATAAATCGCATTAAAAGCAAAACAAAGACTAAACCTGGAAACAGCTTCTTCCTCACACTAAATGTCAGAGTGACTATTATCCTGGTCAAAAAAAAAAAATCATAAAATTAATGGCGCATTAGAAAAAATAATAATACTAATTGATTAATTCTATCAATCAAGCTAATCTATAACATTATTTTATTAAGTTCAGTGCAATCCCATTTCATTTCACATTCATATATTATACAGTAAAGATCCCACAATATTAGAGAGACAACCCTAACAACCCCATGAGCAAGCAGGAAGGAAAGTTTCCTGTAACAAAGAGAAACAGGCAGAACGAGGCTGCCTGTGGGGGTGAGGGGAAAGAGACCCATGGTTTAAAATTAATTACTAATGATTACATACAGTAGTGGTGTCCAAACACATGAAGAGTGAAAAAGAAACACTGCATCATGGGAAGCCCCAGCAGCCAAGTCCCATTGCAGCATCACCTCATCCAGCCCCGACTGCGAGCTTCATCAAAAGGAAAACCTTTAAGTGTACTCTTAAAAGTAGGGATGTCAACCCAGTCCAAACTGGGAGCTGGTTCCACTGGTTGGCTGGTTTAGGGAAAAGTTTAATAATCTGAGTTTTGATCAAACAGTGGTCAACATTATTTAATGCAACAGGACGAGCACAGAACCAAACACTTTATCAAGTCTAGTAATAGTGGGAAAGTAATTATCGACGTTTACTCAGAAAGCTCAATCACAGAGACGTGTCGATATCAATACGAGGAGTTTTTTAAAGTTGCTGTACAGAAAGATAAATCTGTGGGACAACTATGAATATGTTTCTAAAAACTGGTTAAAAGAAATTCATGGACTCATTGATAACTGAAGCTGACTTTATGTGATCCTGACTAAACTTATTTTAAAGTAAATAAGATGTCCAAGCTTTACAAAAGGCTTTTTTCATAGACAATGAATTATCTAAATATATACATTAATGTTAAACTATCATTATTGCATTTTTACAGGTAATTTATTGTCAATACAGAGTTATAATGACACTGGCATCAACAGCTGAAAATAGTCCAGACTGAATACACTCCCACAGTTTTGACAAAACATACGCTGTGTGGCCGGAAGTGTACACACAATTATTATAAATGTTATGGTAAATTTGCTTTTAACAGTTTCTTTGAACTGTTGATTTTCCAAAGTGGAATGAATGTACAGAACACACCTTCAATCATTTTAAAAAACAAGAATTGGGTTTGAATTTATTTGGGATTTTCTCCAATCCACACATGGCCAAAAGTAATCGTATGGACTCAAATATAGATGCACACTCACTTATGTCTTTTAATTTGACAAGGCCCAGGCCTTTTAAAATCACATTAGTGATCAGGACTGACTACAGCTGGTAGTTTCTCTTTGCAACATAAAAATAACTTGCTTGAGAGCAACGCTTGTAACAATGTGTCTAAGGAGCTCAGTGAAGATTTGCACAAAGTGGGAGGGTCTCTTGGAGCCATTTCTAAACAGTTGCAGATTCCATGATCATCTGTTCAAGCAGTTATATGTAATTAGTGATTTAGATGTGTCATCTTTCTGGAAGTCCCAGGAGAAACCCAAACTTTTGTCCTCAGATAGAAAAGAATTTGCCCAGGATATTCAGGAACAACCAGGACTCAAGCCTGCCATAAGTGAAAGCTGCTGCAATGCCAGCATCACCGCCCATAATGAAACCAGCTTTACATTGCCATGGACGGAGACTGTGACAACACCTTCAAGCTTAACTTGAAGCAGGATTCACTGGGGCTGTTTTACTGCCAGTGATACTGGTACGTGGCACAAAATGGGTGAAATAAAGGAGAAAGAGGATTACCTCCTAATTCTTTAACTTTACATCATATCGACAGATGTTGGAAACTCAGACACAGCTGGGTGTTCCAACAGGACAATGATCCCAAACACACATAAAAACTGGTTTTGGAATAAATAAACTAGGCTGACATTAACATGGGCTATACATGGGCATGTGGACTATACTTAAAAGTCAGGTTCATACCAGTAAACCAGCCAGATAAGAAAAGTGGTCAAATATCCAACCAGAATTATGTTAGAAGCTTGCTGATGGGTATCAAAAGCATTTTGGTCCTATTCCAGGAAACAGGTTTAGCTAACGACCCGAGATGAGGGGAATTCTGGGTTCTCAGTTCCAGAACGAGAGTTAACTTTAACCCTGAGTCACTTACCAGGGTAACAGACGCTGCGACGTAACCTGCTCGCGGGCAGGTTCTCTTCTACGAACCGAGTTTCTCTCTGACTCCTCCCCTCCTGCTGCACCTGCACCAGCTGGTGTGAAGTTGAGACTGAAGTGATTTCAAAACTTTAAAACTGAACTAAATGTATTAAAGTGAGTTTTTAGTAGACTGATTAGAACACAGATCTGGCGGTGGTACATGCCGTGTAGGGGCCTGTCCTTCCATGATGGTTCCTCCTCTAACTCCTCTTCTTTCTGGGGTCTTGGGAGGTGTCAGTAACTTTTTTGTCCTGCTTTGGCCAGTTTATTACCCCAGCAGGGTATCTGATGACCAGCAGTCAGTGTTGATTGCCCAGATTGTTTTCTTCCCATTCAGCTGACTCCTCAGGACTTGCCTGACTCTCTGCAGGTTTTTGGTGGTTGTGGCTTTCCTCTTCATGGTTTCCATTTCCCCGTGGGATTCCCAGCTACTTGTAGCTGTCCTCAGTGTATGCTTTCTGGTAGTGCAATCCACTCAGTTCTGATTACCTTCCCTCTCCTTGTTGTTCTCCGATCCGAATGACATTCCGATGTTGTTGCTGTAGATCCTAGTTTGATCCATACAGCTTGATGTCATTCATGTAGAGAAGGCAGCTAACGATTGCACCATTCCATAGTCAGTATCCATAATGATCTCACTGAGGCAGAACAGGCCTATGCAGAACAGCAGTGGGGACAGGGCTCCTCCTTTGTAAATCCTGCACTTGATGGTGACCTGTGCAATTGTCTTGAACTTGGCCTGTAGTGTTGTTCACCACATTGAATTCCTGATGAAGGTTCTTAGGGCCCTGTTGGTCTTGTACAGTTCAAGCCATTCCAGGATCCCCGTGTCAGGGATTGAATCAAAGGCTTTCTTGTAGTAAATCTCGGTGGTGCAGCGACTGGTCTTCTCTGCTCTGTCTTGAGGAGTCAGCTGAATTGGAAAAGCAACAACCGGGCAATCAGCACCAATGCCCTGATGGTCATCAGATACTTTGCTGGAATAATAAGCTGGTCAGAGGAAGCGATAGCACCCTGTGACATTAAGACAAGAAAGCTCCTTACCATGCAAGGAGGGTTTCTCCCCAAGTCCATCACCCTGAGGCTGTACATTAAGTGGAAGGAAGGAGGTCGAGGACTAGTGAGTGTCAAAACCACTAGGATAAAACAACAAAGACCAATGAGTACACCAGGAAGATGGCCACAACTGATCGTGTGCTTAGTGAATATGTCAGGCAGCAAAAACCAGAGAAAGAAGAGAAGCAAGAACAGGAACCATCATAGAAGGACGAGCCCCTGCACGGCACGTACTACTGGCTGATACCGAAACATGCTACTAATGGCTGAAGAAAGCTGGACTGAAAGACAGCACAGAGGCACGAATCAAAACAGCACAAGAACGAACTGTAAGCACAAGATCTATAGACGCTGGACCCTAACTCACCAGACAAGAGCCCAGGAGCAGGCTGTGCAGATACCCCGGAGACAATCCAGCACACAACCACAGGATGCAAGACGCTAGCACACAGGGCATATACGCATAACCCAGTGGCCGGTATAGTAGACAGGAACATCTGGGTTCTTTTTTTTCCTGATTCTGAAGGACATGGCGTTCATCTGCTCATGTTTTGCAGATATTTTTACATGTGCCACTTCTTCTTTTATCCTCCACTTGTCCAGTTTCTTCAACTATTTCTTCACACCATGCTGAGATATGCCAACATTTCACTTAATAGCTCTTTGGGAATCATCTTGTTGGTGCACAACTATTACTTTATGGTTCTTAAATTGTTATCTTTGGCATTTAGATTCAACAAAAGACATGGAAACAAACTATGTGTTTTTGTAAATGGTTGCTAGTAACAACATGCTTAAAGATACAACTGAAAAACTGGTTCTTTTTGAAGCTGGCCGTTATTTGTAGATACAACGCTGGTTTAGCCTTTTTTATGCTCGTATTATTCATAGGTCAGTGTTAGGTGGCCTAACAGACAGACTGAAAATGACTGAAGAAGACCTTCGGAAAGCCCATAGAGTTATTACTAAGGACCACTTTTAAAAGTTACAAAAGTCTGGCTCTTTGGAAGGGTTAGAAATAAAGAAATGCGGGCTGGCTCAGGACTCTTCCACAATACTGCATTTAACGTTGTCATGTGAGATGTGTCTTAGTGGGTGACTGCCTGACCTCTCTCACTGTGATGGCTAATAAACAGAGCTGCCAGCCTTTCTGTAACCCTACCACACACACACACGCTCCACCCACCCAGCACCCTACCTTGAACACCATCTGCCCCAAGCTACCGGCCCAGTCACCACCTACCTCACCCGCAGTATATGTGTGCGTGCATATGCGTGTGTGTGCTTGTGTTGAAGAATTGACAGAAAGTGTGTGTTTTCAGTGTGTGTACAGGAGTGTGCCAGGACTATTTTTAACACACTCTGTACAGTAGGCCAGGACTGCGTGCTAGTGCAGTTTCAGAGAACTACACTGTACACTTTGTCTCATCTTTTTTTACTTTATGATGTTACCAACTGGACATCACACGTTCATCCATACGTCACCCATCTTTCATAGCCTGCCTTTTATTGTCGTAAAGACCTGATGTAACCTGGAACTTAAATTCAATGGGATTCACTGAACTCTGCAGACCTGGGGGTGATGTGTGTTTAAGCATCTACTGATTGTTATTCTGGCTGACCAGAGCTGTTAAATTTAACCACAAATGCAACAGGAAGTCAAACCTGGAATGAAAGTGACACTTAGGGTCTGATTAAGGCTTTATGACAGGAAGGTGTGCGCTGCTGCAACTGACCCACAAGGGTTGCTGGAGGTCTGTTGAAGGGGGAGAATAGTGATCTTCCTCTGTTTGATTTGTAATGACTGTAGCATACGCTGCACATTTGAGGGGAAGGTTTTCATTCTGCAAATCTTTAACATCTTTTGTGAATATCCTCTTTTTTTCTGTCATTTGTGATTTTGCAGAAAAACGGACAAGGCCGTGACTGTATCTTCACCGAAATCGTTCTGGAGAACAACTACACGGCGCTGAAGAACGTCCGTTATGAGGGCTGGTACATGGCTTTCACTCGTCGGGGGCGTCCACGGAAGGGCTCACGGACACGCCAGCACCAACGTGAAGTCCACTTCATGAAGAGGCTGCCAAAGGGGCACCAGCCCACCCATCCGAGCCACCACCGGCCTTTTGACTTCATCCACTACCCTTTCAGTCAAAGGACTAAGCGTACGTGATACCCGTCAGAGAATAAAACGGAAAAGTCAGAGAAAAAGGAGAACCTGACTGGATTTCTCTTCTCTCCCCAAAAACCTCTGGAGACAGTTTTATACTGATAAATATGATACCTTGATGAGTAGTTTATTTTTTGTAAAGTAAAAAAAGCCACACAAAGACAAAAAACATATATTTTTGTACTCCGGATTTTTAGTACTGACTTGTGTAAAAAAGTAAAGGAAAAGAAAAGTTTGTTTTTAATCCTCATGACTCAGTGTTTGACTTTTTGAGGATATCGTTTTAGTAGAGTGCCCTGTGTTGATTATTGTTCGTTGTTTTTATCAGTGGAGTCACTTCTTGGACTCTTGCCTGCTGCTCAAGGAGACTTGAAGGACCCTGATTGACCTCACTGCCAGGGAACGCTATATTCAGACACACAAACTGTCTCGTAGTGTACAGGAGGCAACAAGGACTATAATCAGAATTATTTGTTGGTAACACTGCAGTCCACACTTTTTGCTGGGCGCTGCGTCCTGACTGGGATTGCTCATTATCTCGCTCACACAGTTCAACCAAACAGACATTCACTAGCATTGAATGGAACAACATGGCAGCTATACTTGATATTCACAGGCTTGTGTTCTGACTGTTTTGTCTCGATGTGTACAAAATGCATTGAAGTGTAAGTGTAATCCACGGACACATCCCCTAACCCTTTGTCTTCTCGTTGCTCGCTGAATGTCTGTTTTTATACATATATAAATATATTTTTATTTGAGGATGTGTAAAATAATTTTACGGATGATTTATTTATTTAAAACGTGTAATAAATGCACATTAGAATACCGAAGCTCGTGTTTGGTACGTGCTTGCTTGGGATCCATTTGTGAAACTTCGGAAAGTCAGACATGTTGCTGACTGGCCTCATCCCCCTACAGCCACACACTGTAATGAGTAATGAAGCTGACCGATTGCAGAGTGTGTGCGAGTGGTGTCTTCCAATGTCTCCGTACGTATGGCATTAGAGTGCACTGGTTGATGAGGATAACACCAATTTGCCTTCACAGGAAGCAGAACTCCTCTGTTTTGTACCTGCTTGCATGTTGCACAGTGCTTTCCTCCACTTATTAGAATACAAAATGACAGAAGCTCTGTACATCCCCATAGTCGTCCTGTCTATGTTTATTCTATTTTATTTTCCTTAAGCAAAACACGTAGATAAGTCAAATAATAGACCGATAAGTCATACCCAAGTAACACACTCTACTGTAGCGAGGGTAACATTGCTGCTCATGTTGGGTAAACATCACAGTTTGGCTCATTCTGCTGGTCTGTAGGTGTATTTCATTTCCTTTTCTTATTCATTTCCAGACATCTTACAGGAGAAAGAGCTTGAGGAGGTTTTTTGGGGACTGGGAAACTTATGGCCCTGGTTGAGTTGAAGGAGTAAGCCACGACAGCTCACTTTCAATAACTAGAACCAAAAAGATTCAGTTTCTCTTCACCCATCTCCCCCACCCACCCTGGATATCACTTAGCCTCCCCACATTATACTGTTATGGTTTGGCAGAACTGTGGAGAGGTTTTGTTTCTCTCCGTCTTCCACGTCTTTGTTAATTACTCTTAGGTGAAATGGTTGGGCTCATTTACACCTCAGCCTTCTAGGGCGGAGCCATCCTTCCTACACCTTTCTGCATTAAGTAGCAAGTATATGAAGGTCATGTAGTGCCGCCAGACTGTCCCTGCAAACACGTTAATGCTTAAGCATCCTTTTAATCTGTTTTGAATAAATTAGTGAGCTTAATTTGTGCATCTCTAGTACGTGTCTTTATCCCTGCAGCAGCATTGCAACCACAAAAACAACTCTTTATTTCAGTTGAAATAGGGTGGTATTTTCCAGATTTGCACAGTTTCAATGAAAAAATGTCTTCTCACAACAAAAGTATCCATCAGTACTTGACAAAAAAGTCAATAAATAGAAATAAATAACGTAAGGTTTGAGTAAAGATCAGAGCTGCCACCAGTTGAAGTGCACATTTTAGAATCTTGATAACAAACAGAAGTAATGAAAAATATTCAAAATGGGCCCCACCTGCACCCTCAAACACACACACACACACACACACACACACACACACACACACACACACACACACACACACACACACACACACACACACACACACACACACACACACACACACGCAAAGTAATTGATTTGTTAGATTGTAATATTAAGTCATGCAGATTTTCAGCTTTTATTCAACAGCTTTAACAAAACTGTTGTGCAGGGATTACTGACGATTCTATTCAAATTATTTTCAGAGGCTCAGTATTTGGCTGAAGAGCTCAATAATGATGTTTTCACGGAGCAAAAGATTAAGAACCACATCTGGGTGCAGTTCCCCCCTCCAGGGGCAAGGGTACCTAGACCCAGTTTGTAGAGTATGCTTGGGGAGTGTGATCGTGTGTACAACGTCTCTTTATGTCTGTCTCCACGTTGGTTGAGTGTGGAGTAAGTGCATATGAGCGCATGAGGGTGGGAATGGATGTTTGTATCTGTGTGTGCCTGTATGTCTGTGTCTATATGTCAGGTTGGGTATCAGACGCCACCTCTCTGGGGACATCTCAGGCCCTCCAAGGTTTGGAGGCCTATCTCCCCCTACCACCACTTCCCCTGCCAGTGGCGGACCCCCTCAGACGTCGGTGCGTTGGTGGTTCTTTGTGTCCGGGGATGGGCGTCCAGGTACACACCGGCTCACTCCTTGGCGGCCGCTTATCGGGGCCTGGAGCCTGGAGCTCGCTCGGGCCACTTCGGAGGTGGGGTGCCCCCGGCCTCTCGGCCTGGGGCTCGGTCACTCAGGCGCAGCTGGCTGCCGGCGGAGCTCACGGGCGCGTCACTGCAACCCCCCCTGGCTTCTGCTCCGCGGCTGCTGAGTGAGCCCTCATCTGGGACTCTCCTCAGCTCTTTCTGGGACAGTGGCGCGGCTGCCCCTCTGTTGGTCTTCCTTGGTCTCTTGTGTTCTGGGGGCCTCTGGATGTCTGGAGTTTTGATCTCCTCCATACCTGCTTCATGCCCTGGAGGACGGGGCTGTGGCCCCCCCACACCCTCTAACAGATCATTACATGAAGGAACCTTTTAAAAACAAGCGCGTCCATGCTCACAGGTGTACACACGGGTGATCACACCCACAAACTACACCCTTTTTGGCTCCTACCTCAAAGCACACTGTGTTCTGTTGATCTTATGTGCTGCACAATAATGTTTAACATTTAGTATTTACTGTCATATTCCCATATATCATTGTGATGTTGTTTATTCTATTACTCTTGTTCTCTTCTGCTTGCTTTCTTTTTTCTTTCTCAGCAGGTGATCCAGGTGATTGATATATGCATTTTTTTTTCTCTGCCCGTTCTGTTGGTTTTTGTCTTTTGCCCTTCTCCCCCGTCCCTCTTCTCAGCTGTTTCTCTTTCCCTCTTTCTTTCTCCCCTTCTTTCCCCCAGTCAAGTCTGTCCCGTATTCAGTAAGTGAAAATAAAATAAACAATAAAAGGTGAATCAAATGGACCATTACGGCAAGGCTGGGATGGTCAGTTTGGTAAAGTAAATCCGTTGGGCATCTTTCTTTGTCTTTAGACAACAATTCTGATGCAAAAGAGCCAAACGGGACAGGCCAAAAAAAAAAAAAAAAAGAACCACATCATACTGCAAAAGCAAAGCAGAGAGACATACGACAAAAGATCTTGTAAAGATCTGACATATTAAACTTGAGACTTTAGCTAGTAAGTAACTGGAGGTTGTTAATCAGTTTCAGGTGTTTTGATGTTAATGACATTAACAACAGTTACAGTGGAGGGGCAACAATGACACAACCCCCAAACAGGAAGGCCACTGACAGTTTTTTCCTCCTCATCTTTTCTGACGGTTTGTTTTTTTCCACTGATTTTACTTGGCAATGGTCAGGTCACCACTAGCTGCATAAAGCCATACTCTACAGAGGTTTCACAGGTAGTCCAACTCCTCCAGGATGGTACATCGATACATGTCAGAAAGTTTACTGTCTCCCATGACACCTTTGCAAGGCCATGGGAAATATGGGTGCTGGGGATGCTGCAGCGCCCTCTGTTGCAAGAGGCACACATCACAGCACCTCCGGCCAAACGTAACAAAACAGATAAATATGTTGAAACACTTTAAATGCTATTCTTGTCATACAAGAAATGTGTGATTTAGAAAGTTGTGTTAAATAAGAAAAGATACTTTTTTTTCGTAATTAGCACTGTGTTCAAATGACATCACATAGTCACCAATAAAATAGAAGTGGTGCATTTTTTCCAAGTCACGTTTGGAGCATTGGGATGCAGGATGCTGTGGTAGCCATGCTGGTCAGGTCTGTCTTCAGTTTTAACTAAATCCCCAACAGTGTCACCAGCAAAGCCCGCCCACACCATCAAACCTCCTCCTCCATGCTTCACGGTGGGAACCGTACATGTAGAGACCATTGTTAAAGTTTTCTGTGTCACACAAAGACCGAGCAGGTGGAACCAAAGATCTCAGACTTGGACTCGTCAGACCAAAGCACAGATGTCCACTGGTCTAATGTCCGTTCCTTGTGTTTCTTGGCCCAAACAAATCTGTTCTGCTTGTTGCTTTTCCTTAGGCCTGGTTTCTCTGCAGCTATTTGACCATAAAGGCCTGATTCACTTCCACTGTGTCCCAAAACGTCGGCTGCATCCTCTGGAGGCCGCATTTGAAGGCCGATTACCAGGCGACGAAGGCTGTCCCAATTCGTCGACTCCTTCAAATGCGTCCTTCATTTTCCCGAATTTGAAGGATGGGTCGGGTGTGTCCTTCATGGCCCACCATATCCCAGAATTCATAGCGCGGCCCAGCCAAATTTAAGCTGCCAACAATGGCGGCTGCTACTAAGTTTTAAAATTAGGCCTAAGTTGCTTGTGTAGTGCTCTCCTGATCCTCTCTGAACACTCTCCCTCAGTAAATGCTTTCCTGGAAGCATGTAATGCTGATATATGTTCAGCCCTCTAAGGCAGGTGGCTTATCCATCAACACAGAAAGAAGGTTGGGGTTTTGGCCAAACACAAGTTGATGTGGACTATAACCATGTATATTAAGCATACTGTTTTGGCCATAAGGGCCCAGTCTAGCGCAGTGTGCCAGTCACATCCTCGTTCCTTTTTTCCCTTCAGGAGGATTTCTGTAAGTGTCATGTTATGTCTCTCCAGTAGTCCGTTGCTCCAGGGACTATACCCCACCGTTGTCTTTACCTCAATGTTGAGGTTTTCAGCCATGTCCAGAATCTCTGTGTTGTCGAACTCTCCGCCGTTATCCGTGTAGAGCTGCCTGGGGGCACCATGAAAACTTATCCAGGTGTGAATGAAGAAGTTGATGATCTCTGCAGCTTTCTTTGTCTTTACGATGCTGCCGGCACTGAAGCGTGTGAAGTGGTCGATGATGTGAAGGTACCACACGTCGGGCTCCAGCTCATGTAGATTCATCGCTACTGTCTCATTATACTCAGAAGCCAGGGGTAGACCAACAGCAGGTCTCGGCTTGGTTTTGCAATATCTCTGACAAATGTCACAGTCACGGACTATCTCTTGTAGAATAACTACTCATTGTTTGTCCTCTCCGTGAATCGCTATACAACCCTTGCAAGAGCTTGGTTCGCATTGCCGGCAATAAATCGGACTCGTTCCTGGTGGGTGATGGGCTCCGCCAGGGCTGGCCTTTGTCACCGGAGGGCTTTCGCTTTGGTGGCCTCAGAATCTCATCTCTGATTTTTGCAGATGATGTGGTTCTGTTGGCTTCATCGGGTGAAGGCCTCCAGCTCGCACTGGAACGGTTCGCAGCCGAGTGTGAAGCAGCGGGAATGAGGATCAGCACCTCCAAATCTGAGGCCATGGTTCTCAGCCGGAAAAGGGTGGAGTGCCCACTCCGGGTCGGGGATGAGTTCCTGCCACAAGTGGAGGAGTTCAAGTATCTCGGGGTCTTGTTCGCGAGTGATGGGAGAAGGGAGCCGGAGATCGACAGACGGATTGGGGCTGCAGCTGCAGTAATGCGGACGCTGCACCGGTCCGTCGTGGTGAAGAGGGAGCTGAGTGTAAAAGCGAAGCTCTCAATTTACCGGTCGATCTACCCTCACCTATGGCCACGAGCTGTGGGTAGTGACCGAAAGAACGAGATCGCGGATACAAGCGGCAGAAATGAGCTTCCTCCGAAGGGTGGCTGGCCTCTCCCTTAGAGATAGGGTGAGAAGTTCGGCCATCCGGGAGGGGCTCAGAGTAGAGGAGTGGCCCGAGTTTTGCCTTAATCGTGTGCCACGGACCGGTTTATGTCCGACAATATTTTTATGGACCGGCCTTTAAGGTGTCGCGGATAAATACAACAAAATAAAATGAGTACCGGCACCAAAAATAAATAAATAAAATGTATTCATAACATACGGGAAAAGACACAGGGAAACCAAGGTAACGATAAAAACAATAAATATTAACAATAAAATGAAGAAAAAAACCCTGTAAACCATAAATTTCACACCTGAACCTCAACACTCGCGGCACGGTACTAAACAACTCACAGACCGGTACAGGTGCATGGCCCGGGGGTTGGGGACCGCTGGTCTAAATTACCGAGCTAACAAAGCTACGTAAACAGAGCGAACATGAGAGCACCTGACCGCAGACGTCATTAATGCAGCGTAATTGATTAATCTCCCGATCCTCACTAAAGTTATAAACTGCCTCTGGAACCCAGTTGAGGTACAAAAAAATCTATTCAACAAAAATAGTGATGTAGTGGTTGTCGCTGTCCACTCCGCGATGAAGTACCGTTGTTTCGTTTGCATTTAGGACCTTTTTGCTCTGTAAGGAAAACTGCATCTTGATTCAGTTGAAAACGCCGGCTACTTTCCCTCCGAAAACCCGTTTCAGTGCAGACTTCATAGACGCAAACGTTAAGTCCGTGCACGCTGTCAGTGCAAGCTGTCGACTTTTCTCATCAAACAAGCTGCATCTAGAAGCTTAAATGCTAAAACAGCGTTGGGCAGCGTCATGTTGTACTTTTTCATCCGGTTATAGCACTGTTCAAAGGCTATAATGTAGTCTGCCATGGACACGCTGTGGTCCTTTGCAATGGAGTCAAAACACGAGTAAGCGTCATACGCCGTACCTCTCTGACTTATTACAGATGAAGCTCCCATCCCGCTGCCTCAGATCTTCATCTTCTCTTTCTCTCTCTGTTCCCTCTGCTCGTCTGATCACAATGGGAGGGAGGGCCTTTAGCTGCTCTGCCCCTCGACTTTGGAATTCCCTACCCCCGGACCTCAGAAATATTAGTTCATTCTCTCTTTTTAAGTCCACCCTCAAAACTCATCTGTTTAAAATTGCCTATTCTTAAATTTCTGTATGTTTTAACTTTTATCTTCTATTTTTATCATTGTGTATATTTCCAGTTTTTATCTGTTGTACAGTGTCCTTGGGTGCTTTGAAAGGCGCTATTTAAATAAAATGTATTATTATTATTATTATTATACGGTCTTTCTCTTTGCTCTGAAACACCGCGTCCAGTAGTGTTTCCATACCGCCATCTTTGTTCAGATCTCCCGCTGGGATCTCCATGGCCGTTTCTCTGGCTCTCCGCTCGAGCCCCAGCGACACCGCGAGTGCCGGCTTCTTTTATCCAGCTCCGTAACTCGTCTCCAGATATTAACTTCATTCTTCCAGCACTCGTATGGCCTGGCTTCATCAAGCTTTGGTGGTACTTTATAATTGGAAACCATCCTCTGCTACCAATGTAAACTCAAAAGACACGACGTCGTAGTCTCACTCCAAGCGCTTTACATGTTTTACCACTCACACACAATAACAACAGCTCACCGCGGGCAACAGTACTCTTGCAATATAACAGAAAATTACATGTTAACAAGCCCAATTAATGTTTGATCTATGGTTTTTTATGTCTATTGTGGAGTCTTTAACTTAACTCCCTTGAGGGAACTGTTGCTGTGATTTGGCGCTACATAAATAAAATTGAACTGAATTGAGCCACATGTAACCAAGTGGAGCTGAGGAGATATGAAGTCACATACTGTTAATGGCTGGCACAGTCTGATAGGTAACTGTAACGAGGATGTGTCTGTTCAGAGCTGAGGCTGCGATGGGAATGGGGTGTGTCTGTGCAGGAATGTTTAGTTGTGTGCTGAGGAGATTCTGCTCCGCCCCCAAATCGACCCGAGTTTGCAGGAGAAAAGAATCATGACAACAACAGATGACAGCGCAGAGAGTGAGCCAAGAAACACTGCTTGTGATGAGCCACTGACCAGTATCTGCATCGTTCCTGGCAGGCAGCAGGTTCTTTTGGCCACACCAGTTAGGCTGCAATGAAATGTCCCGCTTTTCCCAAGTAACTATAATCTTTACAGAACATAATCCCGTCACTTCCGTGGGGCCCGGGCTGACAGCTGGAGCAGGCTGCGTCTCCATATCTTCCGGAGTTGCACGAACGAAGGGCCGGGAATGTGTGGCATCTGAGGATGAAGCAGGAAGCAGGTTTTTTGTGAACTCCATCAACTAACCAACACACACATTCAAAACACTGTTTTGTAATTACAAGTTGAGCACTACTTTGTTTTCAAGAAGACAGTTACTGTTGGAGGGTAAGCAGGAGGACAGAAGACGAGGAGCAACAATGCGTAATAAAGAGATCGCCCTGAAGGTAAGACCATCTGGGAAAAACAGGTTGTGCACGTCAGCTTCCTCCGAAAGATGTACTATATGTTAGGTTATTGGTTACTCTAAATTGTGCACTGATATGTAAGAATGTGGGTAAATATGATTTGTCCAGTCCAGTTTCCATTTAATGCCTGAGAATATTATGAGATTGGTGACAGCTAAGAGGGAAAAAAATACTTAAAAAAACTGTTGTCCTGTCACTAGCAAAAAATGAAATAATAATAATAATAATAATGGATTGCATTTATACAGCGCTTTATAATTCCACTGTTCATCCACTCTCACACTCACACACTGGTGGAGGCAGCTACAGGTGTAGCCACAGTTGCCCTGAGGCAGGCTGACAGGAATAAAATAAGATAAAATAAAATATATAGAAATACAAAAACTGCCAGTTCATTTCTATGAATCAGCTGATTTCTTAAATGGTTAAAAATCCACGTGAATTAATTTCATGTTTCAAATCAGATGTTTCCTCTGGTGGTGTGGCCTGCTTGAAAGAGGACGCGATCCTCTTTAATATAAAAGTTGTAAGTTTGCCTGGGGTCTGCAGGGCTGAGCAGGTGACCCCGTTACCAAAGGACAGGTGCACTGGCCCAGCTTTGAATCTGACCCCAGGCTCTTTGCTGCTCTTTGTCTTTCCCACTCACTTTATGTTTTTCTGTATCCTGTTCACTAAAACACCTACTTCAGGTGAGAAAAGTCAGGAAAAATATTAACAGAGATTACTAGATCTCCCCGCTAAAAAACCCCACATGTATATTTTAACCACCCCATCAAAGTTAAGTTTGCAAAAAACAATATATTCAGTGTCAATGACCTGTCACGTCTTCAAGTACTTATAAAGTCAAGTACTTCGCTCTCTGCTGGTTTACTTGTGGTTCCCGTGATATTTAAGAGTAGAGTAGGAGACAGACACTCTCTCTACTTTTAACACTGGGCTTAAAACGGACCTTTTCCTACAAAGCTATAGTCAGAGCAGGACCAGGTGACCCTGAGTCCTCCCTTAGTTATGCTGCAGCAGTCTACTATGTTCCTTATTCACTCACTGTGTTTATGCACCACTCAGCATTTAATCATTAGTTATAATGATCTCTTCCACAGTGTGTCTTTTATCCTTTTTATCCTCCCCTCACCTCCACCCGGTCACAGCAGATGGCCCCGCCCCTCTCTGAGCCTGGTTCTGGTGCAGGTTTTGTCCTGTTAAAAGGGAGTTTTTCCTTCCCACTGTCACCAAATAGTTGCCCTATGGGAGTTATCTGATTGTTGTGATTTGGTGCTATGTAAAGAAAATTGAACTGAATTGAAAACTGAATGTGAAGCAGTACTAATGCATAAAAATAGGGTAATATCGTCAGGTAAGATTTATGGAGACATCATCACCCATCATGCTTGTTGCAGATGATGTGGTTCTGTTGGCTTCATCGGGCGATGGCCTCCAGCTCACACTGGAGCAGTTCGCAGCCGAGTGTGAAGCAGCAGGAATGAAAATCAGCACCTCCAAATCTGAGGCCATGGTCCTCCACCAGAAAAGGGTGGAGTGCCCACTCCGGGTCAGGGAGGAATTCCTGCCCTGGAGTGGAGGAGTTTGAGTATCTCGGGGTCTTGTTGGCGAGTGATGGGAGTAGAGTCGCTGCTCCTCCACAGCGAAAGGAGCCAGCTGAGGTGGCTCGGGCATCTGACTTGGATGCCTCCCGGGCGCCTCCTGGCTGAGGTGTTCCAGGCATGTCGGACCGGGAGGAGTCCCCGGGGCAGACCCAGGGCACGCTGGAGAGATTATATCTCTCTGCTGGCCTGGGAACATTTGGTGTTCCCCTAAACAGGCTGAAGGAGGTGGCTGGGGAGAGGGAGGTCTGGTCTTCTCTAGTTAGGCTGCTGCCCCCGCCATCCAGCACTGGATAAGTGGAAGAAAATGGATGGATGGATGGATCATCATCCATGACCCTAAATAAACAAACAGAGCTACTTTCTTAATTTGTGTGAGCACCAGTTTAACCCCTGCCTCGATCTCCCCTATGTAGGCTGTAAAATAGCAGGGGTGATCATGCAATGTCATCCTGTCCTTCTAAGCAGCCTCAAATGCCACAAGCCAGTACACTCAATAAGACGAGGATTATCCCAGTGAGGAAACAGCCCTTTTTCTCTGGGCTAGAATGTTGCAACTTGCAAGTCTAATTTCAACTAAAAAGGCTATTTAGAGATACTGGAAATGTGGTAGGGCAATAAATCCTATTTTTATTCTGTTTAAAACATTTAACTAGTTCTTTTTTGACACCCTTATTTATTGTGAAAATTCACTAAATGCTGAAGCATTTGGAGAATGCTTCAGCCACAGGAACTGCATGTCTTTAGGAGGAAGCTGGAGTACTTGAGTACTCACCCAGATGTGGAGAGAGTGTGCATACCTGACACAGAAAGGCCCTGGCCAGATGCTGGCTACATACTCTGTGAGGCACAGTGCTAACCACCATGCCCGGGTTTTCTGTCTTTCTGTGCCCTGTGACACTGGCGACCTGTGTGTTCCCGTCCTCCTGCAGCTTGATTTTTAATGGCTTAGCAAATCAGAGTAACATAAATATATTTAAACAGGCCTCTGTCTGAACTGTGAACCAATACAGAATCAGGAAAATGGATTTGAAAAATAAAAAACAGATACGTTGAAAAAGTTCTCAGGACTCTGTTAGTGACACCCTGGAGACTTCCTAAACATGTCAGCCTATTTTCAACAAGGATACGCTGTCGGTCCCAAAGGCCACTCTCAGTTTCCTGAGATTTCTCTCTATTTGCTGAGTAAACTGTTTTACAATATTACAACGTGTAATGGTCCAAATTTAAAAATGAGTTCATTTGAAAAATGCATCTGTGAGATGTTGATTTCCTGTAATTAGGTGACTACAGACAACTCAAGAAGTCTGATTAGTTTCATACTGTAATGTATATGTATTATGCAATGAGCACAAACGCAATAAGGTGGATTTCCTTCAGAAATGGCAGGTTTTAAATGGCTTTAAATGGCTAAAAGTTAGTTAGACCAGTGTGGATAACTGAAACGCACTCAGCTGATCACAGTAACGCTCTAGCTCAGCAGTTTTATTGCTTATGTACAGGCTTTACACAGGACCTGTTGACTTTTCCAACTGGAGCTGTAAACCTTTGTTTGTCTGTGCATTTCTAACACAGATTGTCAGTATAATCTGAACAATTACCAGCTAAATGTGTTTGCCAGCTTTGGCAAAGCTCCCTCGCTCTTTTCCGCCCTTTTGCTATCAAAGATCAAAAGAAAAGGACTCCCCCTCACCCTTCAAACACCCCCACTGCAAACCCCATACATCCTTTCCACTCCATGTATCCCTCCTCCCAACCTCTTCTCTTTTTTAGCCATGATAGTTCAGCTGGAAAGCCAGCCGTAAATGATCTTTTGGCAGCGTAGTGTTTGGTTCATCCTTTAGAGTGCAAAGCTTTGAACACACATTTTTATGATGCATGTTTTAATTACAAACAGTTCAGCTGATCAAAGAGCAACTTGTAAAATAATGTGAATGAGCACAAACTGATGCTACTGATGCTAAACAGCTAAGGTCAATGAAGCTTTGGTAGTCATGTGACCATAACACAGCCTTGACAGTTTTAGTGGCGAAACTGTCCCAGGGTCTGCAGGCCAGGAGAGAACAGCAGTAAAGACGTTCAAACCAAACCTTGTGTTGCTCTGAAGTTATGTATCATATACTTTAGAAGTATCGGCCTCTAATTTATGGACCTGAATTCACCTGCGTGAGAAACTGAACATAGTGAAATAAAAAAGTAACTACAAAGTTTCTAAAGCTTCCATCCAAAACTCTCCCACAGAGGAGTGTTTTAATGTAACTGCAGAGGAACAGTGAAGATGACTGAAGCTCACACATGTCTGCTGTTATGATAAAAAACGAGTTCTCAAAACGCATTTACACAAGCATCATTCACCCCATTCTTAAGGTGTTGTATTTTAAACATTAAACTTTTTACCATGTAACACCCGTACAGCAGCGAGCGCATCAGTGGGTAACGTGGAGTTTACTTCCACTGATACATGTGAACCAGAGGACTTGCAGACAGAATAACTGACCTCCTGCCAGGATGTATAGTTGTATAGTTTGACAACTGTAGCTTTATGGAAATGGAATTTTTTTGCAAATTGTAAATTTATTGAAATTGTAAATTTGTAAATATTTGTTAGAAGATAAAGATGATTTGTTTGAAATAAATTAACTGTTGGTTTTAGCAAGAAATTTTCTGGACAAAAGCTGATCCTGAAAAGGAAAAGTAACACATTTGCTTGTTTTTAATTTAGGTTTTTAGCAAAAACAAGTAGGCAGAAACAAGAACACGTAGTTAGAAGTTACAAAAACTCAAAGTAAACTTATTCAGCTTGTAGTTGGATTATCAGCTGTGTAAGTATTTAGACAGTGGCACAATGCGCACATTCACAGATCAAATCCGTTCAGTTTAATAGGGAACAGCTGTCTGTCAATAAGCCACACACAGACTTGAAGTATCTTGTTAATATTATTCATAATATTAATATTAAATATTTTTTCTTAAGCGATGTGGGATGTGATCCAACTCTGAGCACAGTTTCAGTGCTGGAGCCTGCACCACTATTCTCCAATACACAAACTGAAATCAGCTGACTGTGGAACCAATAAGCAAAACAGACTAAAAATTCCAAGAAATTGAACCACTGGGTACCAGTTCTCGATTCCCGTCCCCAATTAGCTATTCTTAATTTGGTTATTAGTGTGTATCGTTTTCTCCTAGCTCTGTGATTGACACAGAGTTAACTGGGGGAAATATTCCATTGATGCAGTGAAAAGTATGAAAGGCTGGGCAAAAACGTGGCTTACTTGCGAGCTGGAGTGAGTTACTCGTAGGAGGAGGTTGCCGAGAGAGTGTTTGAGCAGGAAATGTATCCAGCAGGTTCATTTACTGAGTCCAACAGAGAACAGAGTCGAGGAGGGCGGGCTGGTAGGTGACTCAGACAAGGACAAACCAAGGTTAATGCAGAGGAGCTAAAGGAGCAGGGGTCTCAAACTTAAATATTTTTTATAAAAATATACATATTTCCGAAAATGTAATTTTGTTTTTTACTTCAAATATTGTAGAACAACACTCGAATGTAATTTTCTTTTAACTGAAGCCCTTCATTGAACTCCCAAATAAACACTGTCTGTGCACACACGCATGCGCTGTTTTGCTGCTTTTTAACCTCTTTTTTTCTCTTTCAAGAACAACGTGATGTCATTAGAAATCTGACTTTTGCAGTGGAGGCCAACAACGTGTCGAGCCTAAAACGGGAAAGCAACACGTGACGTCATGACGTACAGACACGTTGCGTGTCGTCATCAGGCGGTGGTTCACTGCAAGAATGGCTTCCTGTCTCATCTCTGCCCCTGCTCTGTGAGCGATGAAACTTTACCGCTGTGCGTAATACACAAAGTAAACACGCAGAACCGGACATAGAGGCTTCGAGAGCGGCGCAGCGGTGCCCGAGGGCTCGCCATGCTGCTGTCTCAGCTGCCAGAGGATCTACTCTATTACATCTTATCTTATTTGGACTACAGATCTCTCAGTCGCCTCTCTCAAGTTTGTAGAAGCTTTTACCGCTTTGTAAACCGGGACGCTGTTTGGAAGAAGATTGCTAAAGCTCTTTTAAACACGGGCATTACTCGGGAGGGGAAGGACATGTAAGAAAACAGTCGCACACTTCTGAGCAAGCTGCTGGGTGTTTCTAGCTTAGCGTTAGCCTAACATGCAGCGTCCATTGGCCCGTGCTGCTGCCGCACCGTCTCACGCTGACAGCAGCTGACTCCACACCTGTGGCCGTGGCATGTTGTTGTGTGTAACCGTAAACGCTGTGGTCCCAGTGCATCATTTTACAGAAACCAGTGAACAGACTTCCTTTTACTTTAAATAAAAGTGATGCACTTTAAATCACTTTCAGCACTTTTGATTGAATGACAGCGATAAACGCGACTAAGTAGCTTTTCATAAAATGCGATGTGAAATTCAGGCTGCAGCATCACCTGCTTTGGCTTAAACGTACACGTGTTCCACATCTGTGACCACGAACACTGAGACAGCTGCCCTGATACTGCTTCTCAGTCAGCAGTGCAGTGTTTGAACCAAAGGTTCCACACCTGACCTCAGGTCCTGATCCTAGTATTTAGTTTAAGGTGCGAGCACTGTAAAGTCAGGAACCAGAGTAGGACTCGTGGTGTTGTCCTCATCTTGTCTGTCAGTTATTTTGTGTGTTTTTCACCCTTATCATGTTCAGCTTTTACATCGTTCCAGTCAGTTAGAAAACTGCAGTTTCAGACCTCTGATTGTCTGGCTTTTCAAAATAAAGTGCATCACTGAGAGTACGCCGAGCAGTAAAATGCATATACCAGCCATTTATGCAAATATCGAATTAGCCAATTATATGACAAGGTCAAGTATCATAACGGAGAAGAGAGTTAAACGTAAATGTTTGGTGACAGAGAGCTGCTCTGCGTTTTTCAAAAGATGCTAGCTTTTATAGAGAACGACCCAAAGAAGTCTGTCAGTGTGGACCCATTGATGCACACTGGGTCCTGGGTTCACCGGGCAGTTCCTGGATCAGTCTGTTGATTGCTCCCTACACTTGCCTCACGCGGGAGCACAGAGCACATCTTGAGTTGCTGCAATGAAATTTGGACTGGCTTCATCGTTTTTTCACTTTGTTTTTGCAGGTCTATGTATTCAGCCCCGTATGATTTTCATTTCTAACTAACGATGCTGCATCCTTTCAGTCCTAACACACTGTCCAGCCCATATGCAGGATGATTTGAGTTCCCATTGAGATCTGACGTCTTCCTTTCATTGTTTTTGAACTTTAGATGCACTTTCTTCCCTCACCTGTATGTGAGCAAGCACAGTTCTTAAAGAGGACAGCCTGCATGAACAACTAAGATGAAAACCACTGTCGTCATAGTGATCTCCAATTGTTCAGGCTAACATTAACTAGACCTGACCGTGCTGAATTTTCTTTGCAGTAAAATATCACCAAAACCGTTTGCATAGAGACAGAGTCGCAGTAGGAAGCTGAAAGAAAAAATCATTTGTGTAAACTCAGGCTGCAGCTCTCTATTTGTAATCTATCAACGAATCGAAATACTTTAGTTTTATTCATGAGCAATAACAAATATTCAAAAGAGAAAAATCAGGTCTTTTAAAGTGAATGCTCACTGCTTTCAATTGTAGAAATGTCGGTGCTTTTAAATGTAACTGCATACTAGACGAAACCCTTTGACTGTAAGTGCCAGATTAAAACTACATTTTTAAAAGAAAACATGAATCATCTCCAGTACAGTCAAAAAGTCTTCCCTCTGTATTCTTGGCAGGCTCTCTCGTTAATACGAGGCAGATGTTTGTGCTGCTGGAAGCAGAACCTTTATCATGGTGTGGACATTATTTAATAATAATAACAATTCAGGGTCCAAGCTGACACCCCTCACTCAGGGTTTAATGGCCCACGTACGTTTTTGTGTTTTTAATTATGAATGCATTTTTATTAATGCAATATTTTATATCACTTTTAATCTGAGAAATGTTACAAAAGAATTGAAATAATGTGGTCTGGTCCCCCCACGTCCCTTTAGACTCACCCACGTTTGCAGGTATCATGTCCTGCTGGCGTCAGCCTTCATTAAGCTGGATGTAAACATGCATCAACAACAACAACAACAACAACAATCAGACCAAGTCAACAGTTTGTCTGCATAGTATAATGGAACATGTGCAGGCTGAGGGTGGAGCAGCTGCACCCGTCACAGCTTGTTGATCAGGTGCTTTGATGGACTCCTGCTAACGTCGTCCCAGTAAAGGTTTTGTGGTGGTTACAGGAACAGCGCTGGTGTTTCTTTCACGCTCGCTGAGCTCAGCGTGCCGGTAACGGCTCCGCCTCTTCACGGTGTGTCAGCAGACTCTGTGCCAGGGTCATCATCACTGCTGCTGTGGTGTCGTCAGTGGGCTGTCAGACTTTGTATTCATTCTGTTGCAGGTCTGTTTTTAGTGGCACATGTGGGTGAAACGCTGGTGTTGACATCGTTTAACACAGCGGCGCGCTACAGAGCGTTTATAATCGAATTCCTCGCTGAAGCCGTAGGGTCAGGTGACCCTCTCAACAAGCTGATTCAAATGTATTGTGGGGTTATATGTAAGTTCAGTAAACAGCTCCTAAGATTATTGATGCAGTATTATTGTAGCGTCTTTATTTTAATATTAAGAGCCTTTAGGTGACTGTTGCTGTGATTTGGTGCTATATAAATAAAACTGAATTGAAATTGTAACCATAGTCTTTGACAGATGTTTGAGAAGTTCTGAACAACAGTTTGCACGTCACAGTTTTTCTGTGACAAAACATTTTATTTCATAAAAATGTTCACGTGTCATCTGAAAATGTATAGATTGATGAAAGGGTCAGATGTGCATTGTTTTCATGGATAATGCCACCAGCATTCAAACCCACACAGATCAAAGTGTAGTCATCTCGGTTGCTGCTGTCCCTGCAGATATCCTCTCATACGCCTGAAGGACAGAGTGAAGATTGCTCAAAACTGGTACAGCGGGATCTGCAGAAGAAGAATTCCTCTGAGATGGAAAACTAAGTAAGTCCCCTGTTGCACCTTATTTCAGTTCACATCATGCACACATGTCCAGATGTACAACGAGAGTTTGGATTTCAGCGCCGTCAAAGATTAAACTTGTGATCGGTTTCACAGAAGAACTGTTCATCATATCTCTGCCTGATAAAGAGCCAGTTTACCTCATTATCTGCATACTTTAAAGACGTTCAGGTGTGACGTTGAAATCGCTCACATTTTATTTGTATCTCATTGTCAGACTGTTACCATGGTTACAGCTGGACGGGGACACTCTTTTTCTGTCTCAGGCTGCTGACATAAAGGTGTACCATATCCACAAAGACTCGGGGAGACTCCAGCGTAGTCCGTTTGAAGTCTACTCGGGCCACAAGGGTGACGTCTGTCGCTTCGTTCTCACAGATTCTCTCCTGATCAGCGGTGGAAGGTAGCTGAAGGAAAACTGTTGGTTGTTCTTGAGCTAATCTGAAGGAAACGTGAAGTTTGGAGGTCTGTAGAGATTGACACGTCTGCACACCTCAGCATCCGATACAGCCTTAATGCTTAGCCTTATTTTGGCGTATTTGATCCTGATTTCCTTACACGGGGTCTATATAAGCTTTAAACAGTGTCTCAGAAGGGTCCACATTCAAAACGCACTCTGCAACTCCTTTATGGGCAATAATCTAGACCCAAAAACACGAGTACATCCAGCTCGGATTCAAAAGGTTTTACAGTTGCTAAATTTGAATACATGTGAAATGTGATGTGATGAGTGAGCAAAGAGAGCTTGAGACCGTGGCTCAGACTTACTGTCACGCTTCCATACATCTGGCTGGTTGAACGAAGCGCTGGTTTACACTGATGTAAAGACATTTACTGTGCTCCTGTCAGCATAAGAGAGGTCAAGACTTGTGATTTGTGGGTTCCAGCCGATCAAACAACTTCAGAGCTTCTGTTTATGTGAGTACAGATTTACTTTGGACGGCTGAAATGTAAAGAAAGTCTAATGCTCTTCTTTATCGGTGTCAGTGACGGGAAGATCGTCGTCCACAGCAGGAGAAGTGATGTGCCAGTGGAGTTCTCAGGTCATAACCAGGAGGTGAACTGTGTGGATGCTAAAGACGGACTCATCATCAGCGGCTCCAGAGACCGGACAGCCCGGGTCAGAACGACTCTACGTTTCGGGTTCATTATGTGATGCACAGTAGCAGAGTGTTTACAGTCCTACTTCTAAGATGCTGTGTAAAATGTCATATCAATGATTTGCAAATCACTTTTGAACTGTGAGCCAATCACAAGTCAAACAGTCCCTTCACTATTCAGCCAAATCACCGGGGGTGGCACAGCAGCAGTCGTGGGTTCTGATCCAGTCTGAGGCCTTTCTGTGTACAGCTTGCATGTTCTCCCTGTGCCTGCATTGGCTTGCTAGGTTAACTAGTGCAGTGCAGATGTGAGATTGAATGGTTGTTATTTGTATTAGCCCTGCAGTAGACTGGCAGCATGTCCAGGATGTGCCTCACGTCTTCACAGCTCCTGAGCTGCATCAGAGGAATAGAAATGGACGATGGACAGACTGGCAGACGGCCTTAGGCCAGCTGAAAAGCACCGAGTCTGTTTTTATTTTTAAGCATCAAGTTGTGATGCTTTCCTGACGTTATATAGCTTAGATAAATACCTGCTTCTTTGCAGTTTCTTAAACGGCGGAGCTCTTTGCACAACTTCCTGAAACTCAGGAACCTGCCCAATCATACACCGAGCTGGTTACAGTTAGCTCCATACATATTTGGACACTGACACAAGTCTTTTATCTGTTTACTGAAACATATTTGGTTATATATAGTTGTATAATGGACAGCAGCTGCAGTAAAGACCTGGCAGAGCATTAAACAGGAGCAAACCAGCACCTGGTGACTTCACGCTGTCAGTCCAGCAAAGGGATTTATACCGAGTATTAGAGACGAACATTTCATCTTCACGTATTTAATTTGTCCAATTATTTATGAGCTGCTGACATGAAGGGACGGTGTTAAACATGCTTTAGTTCATCACATTTTTATGTAATCTTTTTGTTCAACCCACTGAGTCAAAGCTGAAACTCTGCACTTCAGCTACATCTGAGGTTTTATTTAAAATTCATTGTGATGATGTACAGGACGAAATGAGGAAAAAGTTGTCCAAATATTTAAGGACATAACTGTAGTTTTTACACGTAACAGTGAAATCACTGGCAAGCATGTTCAAACACAGAGGATACAGCTGGATGGAAATCTGCAAAAAAGCTTTTAATATAGTTGAATTCAACAGGAAAGCTTTCATATGCTGTATATTCAAAATGAAATACTTGTAATCTTTGTTTTAATCTGCATGATTGTGGTGCACAGCTCATGAAATTGTGGATCTAGTAGAATAATCATTGATAAGCATTACAGAAGAACTTCACCAGATTTATGTCCCATTATAAAGTAACACGCTCCCTGTTTGCGTACCGAACACATGAAGGTAGACAAAAGTTAATTCTCTGACTTTTCTGATATCCGTCCTGTCCTTGCTGTGTCCCCGCCCCCACTGCTCACATGAAACACAGAGCATCCTGACCTGTACACAGAGGCTGTCCGCTCCATGTTTATAAGACTGAAGTTAACGAAACATTTACTCATATTTTAACTAAACAAATGCTACATTTCACTCTATATCTAAATCATCATGTGTTCAGTTATTGGTATTACAATAATAATGTCATGTAATTTAATTTGTCATGTAATACATAGATGATCTAATAAGCTTTTTTTCTTTAGATTTGGAGTTTGACTTCCACCGCTCCCAGAGATACAATTCCCATGTGTGACAGAGTGTGGTCCGTGGCTATTAATCCCACACTGAGGTAAGCGTCACCCACTCACTTGTGTTTTCTCTTATCGTTATTTAAAGCACTTTTTCATAGTAGCTGCTGGACGTGCTGGCACCTCACCAGGACCTGGGGGCTGTTGCAGCTCTAAGAACCCAGTTTTTCAGCCCTTGTTAAACAGGAGCAGCTTTCCTGCATCGTTTATGCATAAAAGTGACGTTAATAAGTTGAATGTGTGAATGCAGCATTGGCAACTAATTTTAACTCTTTGTTGCCATTGTTCAGTCATAATTTTTACAAGAGCACATAACTGGAACACTGACCCACAGTGGTGCTAAAAGAAAGACATGAAAGAAAGAAACTAATGATAAGTAAACAGTGAGGAACCATGAGTCATGCAGGTGTCAGTGCCATGTTATACCTACATGTGGCGCAGTTCAGTGGTTTTAGTTTCATTCCAGCCGTGTGCAGTGGCTCAGTAGCACGGTGCTACACAGCGAATAACAGGAATCACCAGACTAAAAACCTTTGACTGCAGCTCATCTTAATTTTGTTGTAGGAAATCTGGGCGATACAAAAAGGATTCCACGAAAAAAGGTTAAATGTGTTAAATAAAAGCTAATAAAGTAAAATAAATACCAATAAAAAAGGATAAGTGTGAACAAATATGGATGTTAACAGCAGCATTAACACTGTGGCCCGGCTTGTTTCTTCTTTTGTTACATTCAATGCAAACTAATTTCTGTCATGCCTACATTTGCATCATTTTTAGGTATATTTCATTTAAACCTAGTTTGTAATAAAGCAGCTGGCAGATTTCTGCTGATTTTCAGACGTTGGCTGGTCACAGACTGTGCGTGAAACAGCACAAGCAGATTCTTTGTGGCGGTGCTTTAGAAGTGCCTTTGATTTCTCAACCATGTTTTGGCTCAGAAACCTAATAACACAGACTTACACACACTCACAGCTCTGCTGACTGCACAGACAGATGCAGACGTTTGTAACAGTATCCACTTCATCACCTGCTGGTCTGAGAGGCAGGTGATTGTCCGTCCACAGAGACGCTTCATCTGCCGGACATGGTTTATAAGGCGTGCCACTTGTTCTTTGTCCTCAAAGTTTTAAGTTTCCTCAGTTTTTTTAAAGACACGCTGTAAACCACGTCAGGAAATGCCCAGAATTTGTCATGTCTGTGGTCGGTGCAGAAATGCACTTTTGTGCCCCTTAAACTGAATTATCTGTTTTTCATAGATTCAGCTAAAGAAACCAAATGTTGTTTTGCTATTAACATCTGTGTACAAACACAGTTTAAAATAGGTTCTTTAGTTGTAGAAACAGCACTGGTTCATATATGGAATAATTCAATTACAGCTTACAGAAGGAAAAAATGTCCTCTGACCGTTTTTCTCTGGAAATGCTCCGATGCAAGAACCGAACTGAGAATGTGTGAAAAAGCAGTGAAAGGAAAAGTGAGACAGACCTTCAGAGTAGACTATTTCTCAAGAACATTTCCCATTTATTTGACTGTAGCTGAGGCCATAGTTAATAAAAGACTATGAAAATGATCACTGAAACCATGAACTCATCAGGAAAGTGTCTCCCAGGGTGGGCAGCATGATGGTGTACTGGTCAGCTTTGTCGTGTAGTCTCCATTATCTCCCAGTACCTATTCATGCAGGTTTTCAAGCTTCCTTCCATAGTAAAGTAAGTAATTGATGAGGTGCTTAAAGTGTATAGAATAATAATGTATAAATAAATGTGGCTTGTAGTCCAAAAAACTGTCTACAGCTGTCAGAACTGTGGACATGGCTTCTACATTCAACACAGACGCTCTCACACTCCCGACACCAACGTCGTCATCGGTTTTGAATACATTTATTCTTTTAAAGTAAATGTATGTGTGCTGTATGCATTTTGTTGTCGACACCAACCAAAATACTGTTTTTGGTAATTAACATTTGAAATGATGAAGGCACTTGAAAAGTAACACAAAATGATCCGCCTTCCCAGAAAAACACACAAACTTTTCAGAAGTACTTTTTTCCTCCCAGGCTTCTAGACTTCTGATTGGCCAACATTTCTACATGGCTAGGATTTGGCATGTTCTTAGGCAACATACTGAATGCCAAACTGGATCCTAATCTTATTGCTTGCTTTGAAATCAGTGACGCCGTATCGTGTGTGATGGAAAGATTCACTTCTCTACGCAAATACAGCTGTCACTGGATTACTTCATGTCCTGAAGCGGGTGATCTCCACATCCATGTAGATGCTAAAAATGACAGCCTCAACATGGCATTTAATCTGTTATTAGACTCAATCGGCTTCTCTCAAAATGTAAAAGAACCCACCCACCACTTTAATCACACTCTAGATCTTGTTTTAACATATGGCGTAGAAACTGAACATTTAACAGTGTTTCCTGAAAACCCTCTCCTGTCTGATCATTTCCTGATAACATTTACATTTACAATAATTGATTACACAGCGGTGGAGAGTAGACTTTATCACAGTAGATGTCTTTCTGAAAGCGCTGTAACTAAGTTTAAGAATATAATCCACCCACTGTTATCATCTCCAATGCCCTGTACCAACACAGAGCAGAGCAGCTATCTGAACGCTACTCCAACAGAGGTCGATCATCTTGTTAATAATTTTCCTGCTTCGTCAGAAGTACTTGACTGCCTGGTATAACTCTCAAACGTGCACCTTAAAGCAGATAACTCGTAAGCTGGAGAGGAAATGATCTTTCACAAATTTAGAAGATCATCATTTAGCCTGTATATGTATTTTAATTTATTTATTTTCTACCATTTTTAAATCCAGAAATGGTTATGTAGCCAAATCTCAGTATATGTGCAGTTTCTGAAATGCTCGTCTGGGACCATCAACCATTCTGTGCTCAGAGTCACTCTCCCATTCTGATACGCACTGATAAACAACTTCTATTGTAGCTCTCTCTCTCACTGCTGTATGTGTGTATGGGGCTAGGCAGTGGCATTTCAGTTAGTTAGTAGGTGAATAGATGACCAGGTATTTCCTGCAGTAACTGGTCTCAACCAAAGTGATGCTGATTAATATGACATGTTTTGTTTTTGTTTACATTTTTATTAGCCCTGCACATAAAAATAGATATATAAAGAATCCATGTTACCTCTTTGTAATGATCAAAATTCTGATTAATGACTTTAAATGAATTACAGTCAACAGAACCTGAGCTGAACTTGAGCTGAAATAGCAGGTAAACACTGGTGTTAATGCAGTTCTTTCTGTTTAGGTGCACAGCTGTGATTAATGTGAATACACTTATTTCTACTAATGTTTCATTGAAGTCACTTCACACAGTCAGTTAAATGTATTTAAATTAATTTCAGCACAGCATAAGTTAATAAACTGAAAATGTTTCATTTTACAGTTTTGGATCAGAATTGTTTGTTATTATAAAACATTTTTTAAATTTAAAGTAGTTTTAACATTTAACAAGCATTATGACCACTCCTGCATGACACGCTTTCACTCCTGCTCCAGCTCCAGTACAGGCATGGATCCTACAAAACATCTAAAGGTTGTCATCAGTATTTGGCACCAAGAACGGGTTATTTTGGTTGTATAAATTACCCCTAACCCTTCATAGATCAGACAGAGATACTTGTAAAATAATGAATTATTTGGATGATCTCTAAGTGCTCATTGGCCCTGACACTTACACATTTGTGTGCGTGTGCAGTCTTGCTATGTCTATATAAAGAAAAAAAGAGTAACTTTAAAATTCCCACCAAGAAGCAGAGAGCCAGAAATGTCTTTACACTAAATCTTTACGGCCATGTGGTGGGGTTTGGCATGGAGGGTATGCCACACTGATCACTAATGTAGAGAAGAGGGGGTTGGCAGAACCTAATGAAGAAAGCAGCTACCCTGAAGAGAAGTGAGAACAGGCGGGTGGGGGGGTTTGAGTTGTTTTGTGTAGGATTCCTCAAGCACAACTACAAAGATGTTGCAGAGACCAAAAGCGCCTTTGAACGTTTCAAAAAGAGGAACATGATTGTTGGGTAAACCATCTCTTCAACACTTCTCACCACCACCAGGGAAGGAGGACCTTTGACCTCCAGTAAGTACAGGGTTAAGCCACAGCAGCCACCTAGCCATCCTGAACTGGCCCTCTCTAACTACTGCCCACCACTGCCACCCAACCTCAGACACTCCAATTTCACTCCCACTGCTCTGCCTTACTCAACTACAAGAAAAAGCTCGAAATTCAAGTCTTTCTCTTTGGTCTCTTCTGAGCCGTTCCTGTGGCTCAGGAGTCAAGAATTCAATTAGTTAAAAAAAGAGAAGAAAAGATCGAAGCTGCAACAATACAGCGATAAGGGGGCAGAATGTGCGTTCCCACACACTAAATACAGAGCGCTTTTTCTGGGGCCCACAGAGCCAGAGAACCTACACCGCAGGAGGCGAGAATAATCACAGCTCGTTCCAAACCCCCTCATTACAGACGCGCATGCACACACACACACATGCACGCACCTTGCATTCCTGACGCACACAGATAGTTTCATTCAGACACATATTACAAGCAGACATTCCACCTAAGAGCGACACACCTTGCAGATCCCCCACACTTACCATGGATAAACATACACTCTGAGAAACAAACACACAAGCATTCCCATCAAAAACACACTTGGCACGTGAAAGCCTGCTGCACTCGTACAGGTGTTCTCCTGTCTTGAGTTTTCAGCAAGTAGTGTTTTAGAGCTACACTTAAACTGGCAACTTTGTAAACAGTTTCCAAGCAATTGATACTTAATAATTACTAGAGCGATGCATAATTGAAATAGGTAGACAGAGTATATCTGTAACTGCAAACAGTGTGTTGATGGTTATTAAGGATCGTTGTTTTGTCTATAGATTTTTCTTTTGTGGAAGTCCAGTGGTTAGCACTGTTGTCTCAAAGCAAGAAGGATTTTGGAAAAACACTATATAAATGGCATTCCATGTCTGTTTCCATCAGGAGGGGCATATTTTGGGTGAATATATGCACTATAGTATCAATCAAACTTTCATTTTTATAGCAACATTCATGCAGATTATCAAACTTTTTGACAGATGACTGACAAGCTGATAACGAGGAAATAAAAATTGAAATGGCCTATAAGAAGAATAAAAGTTGATCAAATACAATTAATAAAAATTAGAAAATACATTCAGTAATATCCATATCTCAATCATTTTCTTCCCTTTATCTGGGGTTCGGTCGCGGGAGAAGCAGCCTAAGTAAGAACGCCCAGCCACTTCTTCTAGCTTATCTGGTTCTACTATGAGCACCTGTCGGATTGCTCAACTCCTCACCCTATATCTAAGGGAGAGGCCTGCCACCCTTTGGAGAAAGCTAATTTCTGCCACTTGTATCCACAATCTTATAATTTCAGTCACTATCCAGAGCTTGTGACCATAGGTAACAGGAAGGGACTGGTAAAGCAAGAGCATCATTGCAGGTGTGGTCCCAATCCATCTGCTCCCTTCACCCCTCACTCACATGAACAAGACCCTGAGAGTCTTAAACTACTCCCCTGGGGGGCAGTAACCTGTCCCTGACCCAGAGTAGGCAGTTCACTCTTTTCTTGGCTTAGGACCATGACTTGGAGGTGACTTGAAGGTGCTCTTCACATTCCACTGCAACCCTCTAATAAAACCAACAGAAACACATCGTCTACAAAAAGCCTTCCACCACCTGAGTAGAGCTAGAAATTTTGTCCATAAAAACTATGAGCCGCATCGGTGATAAGGGGCACCCCTGAGTCCAGCATTTACCGAAAAGATTCCGAAATATCGCCACCAATCATGCTCCTGTAACGGTTATACAGGGATTGAATGGCTTGTAGGAATGGGTCAGACATCCTATACTCCCAAAGCAATTCCCCACAGGATAGTCTGAGGAACGCAGTTGAATGCTTTCTTCAAAAACAACCACATGTAGACTGGTTGGGTAAACTCCCATGCACCCTCAAATATCATTGTAAGGATAAAGAGCTGGGGCACAAAAACCACAACCACATTGTTGCTCTTGCTTCCAAGGTTCGACTAAAGACAGACAAACTGTCCTCTCCAGTACCCTTCAATAGGCCTTACCCGGGAGGCTTAGGAGTGTAATCCCCCTGTAGTCAAAACACATCCTCTGGGTCTCCCTCTGGGACCGCCACCACAGTGTGCCAGTCTAGAGGTTCCGCCCTAGATCTCCATGTGGTGTTGTAGAGGCGTGTCAACCATTATAGCCCTATAAAATCCAGGACCTTTAGGAACTCGGAGTGAACATCCACCCTAGGGTTCCGGCCACCAAGGAGTTGTTTAATTGCCTCACTGACCTCTCCCCTTGTGATGGGAGAGTCATCCCCTCGTTCCCAGACTCTGCTTCCTCTCCAGAAGATGTGTCAGTAGGATTAAGCAGGTCCACCCCCACTATCCAACATCTGAGTAGAGTACTACCTCGTCCCCAAGTCGCCTGACAATTTGCCAGAATCACTTTGAGGCATACTGAAAGTCTTTTTCCATTGCCTCACCAAACTCCTCCCACAACTGAGTTTTTGCTTCAGCTACCACCTGAGCTGCATTCCACTTGGCCTGCTGCTATTCTTCAGCTGCTTTTAAAGTCCCATAGGCTAACCAGGACTTCAGCCTCATGGCACCTTTCACCTGTCCACTACCTTTCTCGAGGACTACCACTGTATCAGGCACCAACCACACTGTAGCCATAGCTCCTTGCTGCAGCCTTAGAAATGGAGGTGCGGAACATGGTCCATTAGAACTTAATGTCCCCAGTCTCCCTCCAAATGCTGTCAAAGTTCTGCCAGAGATGGGAGTTGAACATCTCATGGATCAGGGCCTCTGTCAGGCATTCCCAGCACACCCTCCCAATACATTTAGATGTGCCAGGTCGTCCAGCATCCTCCTCCACCACCTGATCCAACCTACCATGAGGTAGTGATCAGTTGATAGCTGGGCTTCTCTTTTTAACCGAGTGTTTAGAACATATGATCACAGATCCATTGATATGTTTTCAAAATCGACCACTGACCTATGACCTAGGGTGTCCTGGTGCCATTTGCACATCTTTATGTTAAAAAGTGGTGTTTGTTATAGACAAACTGTTATTTGCACAGAAGTCCAATAGCAGAACTGCACTCTCTGTCACTTGATGCATTGCTCATGTGAATTGAAGTCTCCCAATAGGACAATGGAGTCATCAGATGGAGGACCCTGAAGCACCCCATCCAGTGACTCTCAAAAGGCAGTCATATTGTCAGGACCCATTCCCCGAAGACGCAGGGAAACAACCCTTTGTCCAGTGGCAAAGCCTCCACATGTACAGGTAGCAAACCAAGGGATACAAGAATACCCACCCCTCTTCACTGCCTCTTATTGAGGACAGCTCCAAACTGGAAGAAAGTCCAGCCCCTCTTCAGGAGACTGGTTCCAGAGCCCGACCTGTGTATTGAGGTGAGCCCAACTATATCTAGTCGGGATCTGTCAACATTACACACAAGCTCGGGCTCCTTCCACACCAGAGAGGTGAAATTCCATGTCCCAGTAGTCAGCCTCAATAGCCTGGGATTGGACCGACATGGCCCCCATGCTTGACTGCTGCTTGATGCACAATGTACCCGACCTCTACAGCTCCTCCTGCGGGTGGTGGGCCTACAGGAGGGAAGGACAATGTAGCATCTTTGCACCCAGCTAGGTACCTATGGTACTTTGTAATGTTTGACTTTTTGGATTACATGATATTTGCGTTATGGTCTGGCAGTTACTTGTTATATATGCAAAATGATCTTAAGTGTACAATCTCTCATCTTGTTACAGAGTAATTTAAGCAGAGTTCAGTTATGTTTAAACATTGCAACATCTTGATTTGTTTGTTTTTTAGATATTCGGTTGTAGATTTGCTGCTGTGCTTGGGATCATTGTCCTGTTGCATCACCCAGTTTTGGCCATGATTTAGTTGTTAGACAGGTGGGCTCACATTTGTCTCTAGAATTATTTGGTATACCCAGGAGTTTATGGTTTACTCAATAATTACAAGGTGCCCAGGTCCTGTGGCCTTCGTCAGCCGTCCACCAGCGGTTGATAGTTGGTATGAGGGGTTTGAAGCTAAATATAGTGCTGTGTATTATGGCCAATCCCACTTTGGGATTGTCTGTCCACAGTTTTGTTGTTTGTTATCATTAGGGTTTTTTTTTTAATTCAACATCATTATTATTATTATTACATTTGCAGCTTTGAAAATCTAAGAATCCTAGAGATCAGATAGGCAGGCAGGATACCTGATGGATAACTGCCCAGCCTGACGTTGGGCAAATACAAAGAGACATTTGCTCTCACATTGACACCTGGGCAGTTTAGATTCACATTTAACCCAACCTTGATGAAGCCGGAGTATCCGGAGAGAAGCCACGCAACCACGGGGAGAACATGCAAACACAGAGTCTTTGTGTCTTGGTGTGAGGCAACAGTGCTAACCACCACACTACCAAGCTGCCCGTTTGTGTTATTATTATTCTTAGTTTGGCAGCTTTGAAAATCTAAGAATCGTAGAGATCATAAAGCTATGATAATTAGTTCATTTTTGTTTTTAATCATATTTTCTTACACAACAATCTGCAAGTCAGTTATCCAGAATGTCGAGATATTTTAGCATGTGGTAGTTAGAAGTACAGATCTCTGTAATTTCTTTGGTGGTTCAACAAGTCTGTGTTAGATATAAGCTTAATAATAATGAGAAATATAATAACCTCAGATCACCGAAATGAAAGACAAAGTGATATAATATTCCTTGTTATGTTTAAGAAAATCTATCACAATGATCTTTTCTCCTAATCCTATTTGCTGTTGCAAATTTGTTGCCAACGCAGTTTGTATACAGCAGAGTTCTTCCACGCTGATGTCCAGTGTGGGACATCGCGTTAGGTCCTGGTCTATTCCACCCGGCTGAGCAGCCCCAGCTGAGGAATGTCCTGCTGACCCCACAGACATGAGACACAAACAGAAGCCAAAAGGGCCACAGGGGGTGGTGATGGGACAACAGGGTCCAGGCATGCGCGTGTGTGTGTCCCCATGCATAAGAGTGTCTATTTGTGAGAGAAAAAAGTGCATGCTTGTAGGCAGGCAAATGTTTGTCCATGCATGTCGTTGTGTAAAGGGGTAGGGGGCGAGGGAGAGAACCCTGGAAGTGAAAGAAAGAGAGGGAGTGTGCATAGGGGGTTTGGGGGTCAGCACTTGCACCCTTTGAGCATTGTTTCCCTCCCTGGCAATATAAAAGCATCATAACCCTTTGAGCCCAGACATATTTAGAAACCACATAAAAGCACTTTTTACAAACTAGATACACGTCGGTCACAAAGCCCGGGGTCAAGCGCAACAAATTAACAGCCCTATTTCTGACAGGGGGTGGGGGTGAGAGCTGGAAGCTTGGTGACAGGCTGGAGCTGAAATGCTGGAGCCCAGCTTCCCAGGGTGGTGAAGAGGGCTGCTTTCTTGCATTCATGTGTAATTGGTCTGAGAGGCTGAGTGAATGCTGACTTACTTTTGTTTCTATTATAATCCTCTTTATAGAAGACTTGCCTACCGTAACTCGAACAAAAGTCAAGACGGCTACTATGAAAGGCAAGAATCTTATTTGTCGCTTATTTGTTTCACACATTGAAACCCCCGTCGCGATTTTTAGCATCTTAGAGAAGCCTTTATCAAATGCTGATGCATCTCCAAAAAGGTAGGTCATCATGAAAACCTTATGTAATTCAGAAAGTTCAAATGCAATTAGTTTTCATTATTTAAGCATTTTCATACTCTTTCATATTACCACCCACTCTTCCTTCAGGTTTTCCTTTAAAATCTCACATATGCTTCTTTCTTCCACCTTGATGAGATTCCCAGCTCTAGATGCACACACACCCCCCACCCCCCCCCCTGCATAATACAGCCACACACAGTGTTCTTTGGGTTGTACACTCCCTCCTTTCTCTCCATATGTAGGCAGCATCTCTGTGGCGCACACGTTCTAGTTTCTACCAAAGGTCCAGTGTCCATAATCTTTCTCCAGGTTGTCCTTAAAATCCTTCTGTCTGTCTTCCACAGAAGAGGAGTTCCTGTTGAACTCTTGTGCAGGGTTCTAGTGATTGTCCTCATTGAGACTACAGACCAGGTTCAGTCCTTCACTCGTGTCCTGGCAGTCATTCTCTCACTTGTTGTTTTTCCATAGTCTTTAAAATCTTTTGCTTTCTCTACCTCTGCCAGGCTTGTTCTGTGCTGTTTGGCTCACTTTACATTTCTAGATGAGACGCCTCACTCCAGACACTTGGAAATGCTCTAAACAAATTTCTTTCATTTTTGGCATGGGCTGTGCTCTGGCTCAATTAAAAGCTCAGTTTTTCAGGGGCCAATAATATCCTCCCTGGTCATTTTTGTTTTTTCTGAAATAGTTCTGTTATCGTGTCCAAATAAAAATAATTTGTTAATTCTAAAGAAAACTAGTACCGTAATTGTCGGACTATAAGCCGCTACTTTTTGCACCAGCTTTGAACCCTGCGGCTTTTAGTCAGGTGCGGCTTTTCTATGGATTGTCCCTGATTTTTGTGATATCGTAAGACGATTTGTTTTGTTTGTTCCGCTGTTGTACGGCACTACGTTGCCTGGCGGAAGGATCGGGGTTCAAGATTGGTATGTTGGTCACATGTCCGTCCGCCAGGCAACATAGTGCCGTACAAGTAGCGCGAAAAACAAACTTCAAAGTAGCGCTACGCGTTCAGCGGGAGGCGTGGATGACGAGCGGCGATAAACTTGCGAAAAGCAAGTTATGCCCAACTCCACCGGTGGATTCTGACAGCGTGGAAAAGTGCGAAAACATCCACGATCACCAACGGATTTGAAGGGCTGGACTGCTGCATGATGGAGAGGAGGGCACCGCCACGGCCCTTCAGAGGGTGTTCGACTCCGACACTGACAACGAGGATTTCTTTGGTTTTGAAAGTGACAACGAAAGAAAGGAGCTGAGAGTGGATGACGTAGCCATCCTGAGCCTGTTCGTCTCCGACACTGGAGGAGAGGACTTTGGTGGTTTTAGTGCGCAGGAAGAAGAGAAAGATGGTGAATGACTGACTTTTCTTCTTGTTAAAGCCGTGTCGCTGCACCTGAGCCTAAAAGGTAGGCCGAATCTATTTTTCTGGTGTGCTGTAGGTTACTGTTATGTACTACATTTGTTACTCATTTATGAAGCACAGCACATGTTTCGTACTTGTAATTACCGCTACTTGTACATATACCTAAAAGGTTGTGCAAATATGTACCCATAACTTGTTTTTCAAAATATTAATAAAAGTGATGTCTCCAAACAGCCATCTCTTTCCTGACAATTCCCTTTGTGCATATTCTCTTACATATGATAAGTCAACATTGAAACACCTGCGGCTTTTAGTCAGGTGCGGCTAATGTATGTACAAAACAGGATTTTCCCCTGATTTTAGCTTGTGCGGCTAATATTCGGGTGCGCTTTGTAGTCCGGGAAATACGGTATGTGTAGAAAATAAACATCATAACAATAATGGGATGGCTAATCATTTTGTCTTCAACGATATTTGCATACTGGCCTTCCTCTTAACTACACCCGCTCTAGAATTCAGGTCAATCAGGGCTTGCTAATCAACCACAGTCAACACACTGTTTTGGAGTAGTTTTGGCACTGTGGGCAGAAATACATTATAAATAATCACAGACTGCAGAAACTTGACACTAAACTTAAAACACTATGAATTCTGTGGACATCTATCATGGCAGCAGTCTCCTCCATGATTGTGATTGCATGTAATGAACTGGATAGAGACTTTTTCCCTCATTTGCCCACATTTGTAAGGAAAATGCATTTGTGGGTTGAGCAGCAGATGCGTATGTGAAAAACACCCATGTCAAATGTTCTGCCAGCCAGTCCACATAGTAGGGGATGTCAGACACAAGCTCCGAAGACAACATCTCAAGAAGATGGTTTAAACACACCCTATCATCACTCATCATTTTTCCAATAAAGTTCGTTCCAACCGTGTGAACTGGATAGATGTGACTCTGATCAGCTGTTTGGGCTGCATTTTATGGGCTCGGTCTTTGAAAATGTGATAAAAAATGAAGCTACCTCTTGGTGCTTTCACAAAATTGGGACAGTAGAAAACTACTATGTGAACTCCATGAATTTAAGGTTTTCCTACATGATATTCAGCTTGTGTTGTTCCTGTTGAAAGCAGCAGAGGACATGCTCTCACAGTTACCCCAAGATAAAAAAAGGCCGATGTTGTGACGTCGGAGTTCACATGAATGCAGCTCGTGCGCTGCACATAGAAAGCAACCTTCTTGCTGTGAGGCAACAGTGCTAACCACCGCGTCACCGTGCTGCCTCAGATTATGTCATCAAGTACAAATTACTTCTGCGCATTTTTAAGTATTAACACCAGTTTTAGTAACATACATGCATAAATTAAACAGCAAAGGTGACATACTAAGATTAGCAGCAGAAAACCTGAGCAAGACTGTCATCATCACCGCTATGGCTGCTAATTTATTTGGACAGTGGAAATGGTGAGAAGCATCAGTAGTTTTAAGCACAGTGCCAAATGAGACTTGTACAGCAGCGTTTCACTGACCTGATTAATCATCAGAGATCAACAGAGCGCCACATATTCGTGGCAGAAATACACACACACACATATATTGTTGCACAATCCGAGTGTGTTTACATTTCGATTTTGCGTTTTATATAAGAACGTTAGCAGTGCAATGAAATACAAGTACTGCTCCCCCTGGTGGTTACATTTTACATTACCACTGGTTTTTCTAAATGCCGCTTAGCGGTGTTACCACTCGTGGTTGCATCATCCACGTCGCAGGTGGGGGATATCCTTACGGTCGACCGTCGGTCACGATTCCATCAGGGATCAATCATGATCCTGTCACTGATGAGACCATTTTAAGTGTCTGTGTCTGGTGCTGCCTGTGTTTTTGTATCAGTGTGTATGAATGTGTGTTTGGAGAGATGAAAAATTGTTGTTTCTTTTTGACCTGCTGATATGACTGGTTCCCACTGAACACACATGGGCCTTCAGATGATACAGCCAGCTGTTGAGGTTGGCCAGGGTGTTGCTAATGAGAGGTGATGTGATGGGGAGCCACTGACTGAGCAGAAGAGAAGGAGTCTGGTCAGAGATGTGGCTGCGTGTTTGTTTGCATGTGTTTAGGTAAAATTAGGCACGATAGAGGCTTTGACCTTAACAGCTATAATATCAGTCCATTGTTCTGACTCCAGATCAGATCTGGTTGGTGATTCAGTTGGCTTAGGAAGCAGAAGAAATAAGAAGGAGTCATTCTTTGTGTAGGTGGTGTCCCCCTCCTCTCCTCTTGCTGTGATACAGCCAAGTCAGGGGTGAGTAATGTGAGTAATGGAGAGTAATAGGGTCCAGATAGCAAGTGTGACTATAACCCTATTGTATCCTGTGTCAGGAAGGTCAGAGGTCACCCACTGTGCTACTGGTCCCAGACCCATCTGGGTCATAAATGAGTTTACCCAACACTAATTACTGGGAACCTGCCAAAGGTCTGTGCTATGTGACGGGGCTGACAGCTGCCCGCATTACTGAGCGTGTGTTTTCCTGCAAACATGCACGTTCTTCGTTGCTCCAGTTCAAAGTACATACACGCCAACAGCATGGCTCAGTCGCAGCTCTGCTTGGTACGCTTTGCACCGCTGCAAGGCCTTTGTAAGGCCAAGTCCTGTTAGGTTTGGCAGCACAGCCTCCAGGATGATAAATGCTCAGTCAAGCCAGTGCATGTGATTCCACCACAGTGCCATTACTGTTCACAAGCAGCTTGTTTGTCTGTGGAGCTAAAAGTATATGCTGATTCAACTTGAGCTGTGTCAAGCAGAGGAGAGGGGAAGAAGGTCAGACAGAGCATGTGGCCCTTTCAACATAAGAGAGTCTGGTCCTGAGGAGGAACATGTAGGCTGGAGTACAGCTGCATCCTCGACATCTCACAGAACCTTGTAGGTTTTGTTCTACAAATGTTTGTCAAGATTATGGACTTGACTCTTTATAGAAATACGGCATGAACAATATGCCATATAAAAAAAAATGTAATAAAGAACAAGATGATGGTTATGGTGCTGGTTGGGTTCCAGTCCCGCTTTGTGTCTTTCTGTTCCCGCCTCAGTTTTCTCTTGTTTCCCCTCAATTCTTTAATACAGGTGTGGGCAACTCCAGGCCTCGAGGGCGCCTGTCCTGCAGGCTTTAGATGTGTCCTTGATCCAACACAGCTGATGAACTAATCGTGCGATTCAGGTGTGCTGACCCAGGGTGAGATCTAAAACCTGCAGGACAGCGGCCCTCGAGGCCTGGAGTTGGACACCCCTGATCTAATACATTCAATCTAGAAATATCTTCTATTAAAAGCTAGTTTGAGATAAAGTTCTCCCCATGTACCGTGCTACCTCATCACTTGCTCAAAATCTTGCTTTGAAGTTTTAGTTGGTTCTGCTTTTATGTAATTTGATGACACTGAAGTTCAAAGTTAGCAGTGAGCTTCCTATCTTACCACAGATTAAAAACTAGGACATTAATAATCTTGGGAATTTACTCTGAATTATAACAAACAATGCCATGCAGTGAGTTTCATCAGTAATACACAAAAAGAGAGCAGATTCAACTTCTGTCAGCTTGGAACAGAAATCTGAACTCTGATGCTGGAAGGAGACTTTTTATTTCTACGTAGGCTGCAAATTCACAAATGCACAGACTTAGCCAGCGTTAGCATGACTCCGTGGAGCCAGAATCTGTCTAATCTCGTACCTGTAAGCTGTGCCTGAATGGGAGGTTGAAAGCATGACAAGTGTAACTGACAAGTCTGTGGAAATGATGCAGTGTGATGTTTTCCAAATAACATCTCCACCTACTGCAGTACAGACTTGAGTCCTCATTATTTTGACATAAGCATCTGTCAGTAGCTACCTCTGCATGTAAAAGGCGGGTCCTCCCCCTGTCTGTCAACCCTGTAGGAGGGCACTAAGCTCTGAGTCTCCACATCCAGTTCAGCCCTCCTAGTCAGCCTTCTCCCACAGTGCTCCTCCCCTCACCTTTTCCTCTCCCTAACCTCCCCACATGCGTGACATTCACTGTGCATACCGAGGCTGCTAATTCCAACCTGCCTCTTGAGTCAAAGGCTCGAGCGGTCTTTTCTTGTCTTTTATTCTGCTGGGAAACAACATGTGCTGAATGTAAGACCAGAAGAGAATCTGGTTATTTGTGATAATGAACATTTTCCTACCAGACTCCCCATTTCTCTCCATTCTGGTCAGACAAACCCTGCATGTGCTGTCTACACGTACTGTATGCATGCAGCTGTGCTACGCTGGCCCCAGAGACAAACATTCTTATTCAAAATGAACCTTTTATGTGATGAGAGAACATTTTTATAACAATTGCTAAATGAGGTCAAGAAATCAAGTGCAAAGTGGGCCTCGATGAATCCTCTAAGGTGCTGCCGCTGGTGCTCTGTACAGACAGCAGTCTCGAACCTGCGCTCACAGTTTTGTTCCTTTAGCAGTGCAAAACTGTCTTTTTCAGAAACACTTTCTATGCTGTGCACTCACATGTGCTCCCACAGAGAAAGGAGACTATAGACAGTCTTCTGACTCTGAGACAGCAGAGCTAGCACAAACTGTCAAACTGTATTAAATCACTTTTAATTTCACTCAAAGTAAACACTTCAAATGTTTTTAAAAGGGAGTTTTTGTGTATCTTTTGCTACTTTGCAATATGTGATGCAGGCGTTCTGGGATAATCTCTTTATGCACTTTTAGAGCATCTTGAGCCCAGCAGCTAAATCCTGCCGGCTCCTCATACTTGTCCCTTTCTGATTCGTGCTGGATCCACTGTTTCAAACTGTGTCTGTTCATCTGGATGTTCAGATGAAGCCACAGGGAAGCAAATCTAAAAAAGAATAATGATTTGAAATAATAAGATTTCCAGATCTCATCATTTATAAAATGTCTTCTGTGCATTTTGGAAAGTACGCTGGTTAAACAGGAAACGTTGGAATGACCGCTTCCTTTTACATATGTGGACATAAGGGTCATTTTCATCCACTGCAATTGTTTTTAATATATTTTTCCATATAGGACAATAAGCCAGCTGATAAAAATGAAAAGTAAAAATTAAATCAATCATTTTGGGTAGATTCCTACCTTGTTTTCTTGTGTCAGTACATGTTTGTTCACCTTGTTTAAGGACATGTTCTGCCTCTCTGTGTGCAGCTCCTTCGTCACAGGCACTGCATGCTGCGAGAACTTCTCCCCTCTCTGCATCTGGGATGTTGAACGGTGAGTCAGGAAGCTCCTCGCTATAACAACGTTGTGTTGAGCAACATATCATTAAAGTATTGTTAGTCACACAACACATGCTTCCATACACCCTGCTTTGTTTTTTGTCATGTAAATGTTTCAATAATTATTAGCTCAGCTAGAAACTTTTTGATAATGAGCAGCGGCAGCTTTGGCTGTAATCCACATGACAGAAGTGCAACGCGATGAGCTGTGTACGGTGTTTCTGTACAACACAATATACAACACGCACAAGTTCAGTCTTCTAAATCGTCATGTGTTCCTGTGAAAGGTTACACAGTCCTGAAACGAGAACAATGAGCATGTTTTATGTTATTGTGAGACTCGAAGCAAAGATTCAGCATGTGTGATGAGCTGGAATCAAAACTCCTCAACAGTCTTAATTCACCGGATCTCTGCCTATTTCGACTTTTGTTGATTTTCCATCTTACTAACAAATCTGCATCAGCTTGAAAACTCCATGGAGCAAGTCTTTGTCAGTCCAAAGTGAGGACCTGAAGCTCCTGTCATTGAGCCAGTGAGAACAGACTGACGGCGCACGACGACCGGAGGCTGTTGTTGTGCTGTTGGGTTTTTCTCCCGGCTGAACAGGAAACACTACCCTGACATGAAATGAATTTGATTATTTAAAGAGAGATGGCCCTTGAACAGCATTTATATATTTGAATGATATTGAAATGTTATGGCAGCAGCCCTGTTTCCCAAAATGTTTGGACCTTAGAAAAAACCTCTAAATAATTTCAAATATGACAGAAGGAGCTGACATCAGGCCGGACCAAGCGCAGAGGATGGAAGTCTAAGTCGTGAAGAACAGAGCATCCAGCCTTCAGAGCTTAGTCCACGTGGATGGACGTTCACTCCTCACACCTGACAACCTTCTGCAGCCTTTGAGAGGGAGAGCAGCTGAGAAACACTGACAGCAACATTTTCTGAACAAATATTATCAGTGAACTCGACCGTGCGAAGAAGACACGAGTGTCAGAAGTGGCAGTGCTCTACACGCTCGGTGACCTTGCCAGCATCAGGATCACACTACAGGGAAATACTTTGTTACTGTACTTAAGTAGGATTTTTCAGGTACTCGAGTATTTATTTTTCTGACACCTTTTTACTTTTAAATACCAGGTTACACGTTTAATCCGCACATACATGAGATGTAAGAGGCAAAACCACATCATTTATTATCTATATTTTTTATTATATATTTTCAGTTTTTCTATAGTTCTATAATAATAACTAATCCATGTCGGTGTAAGCCAATAGAAAGGAGCCAAATCGTTTGAAGTTATACTCCAACAGGAAACCGTCAAATCCTTGGAGGTTCCAACACAGCACAAAAAATAGAAATGCAATATAAAGCATGATTAACTGTTAGTAAAATCACATATAAATAAACTGTTTTAACACTCTTTATCACTTTAGCCATAAACGACTGGATGTTAAGTCCTTTTATTCAAATTTTGTATAAAGGTTAGCCGAGCGATCTCAGTCTCTGTTCATCTGGACTGACTGTAAACTACATCCAGATAAACAGAAACAACTTTTTGGGATTTGCTCACCTGGATGATTTTGCAGGCATCAAGACGGTTTCTGTGTTATTTATTTATCTCATGTAAATTTCTTTATTTTACAGCTAAACACGGGTATGCAGGCATTTTTTAATTCCTCACTTCTGAGGAAATAATGTGCAAATACACTTTACCTGGAATTTTGTGAATACTTTCAGTGCATCAAACACTCTCCAGCATCAAACTCTGTACATATCAGAACAAAAGCCATCACACCAAACCGAACATCAGCTGCTGCAGCCAGTTTAGAGAAGAACAAACCACAAGCTTCCACAAGGAAGCTTCCTTTGGCTTTGCTTTGGGTTTAACCGTTTTTCTTTCTCACCCTCTTCAAGTCGATTTTGTCTTTTTTCTCATCTCAGAGGGACAAAGAAGTCTTATGATCACCCATATAGAGGTGCATCCCACACAAGGGGCAACCCAACATTTCACACTGTCTTCACTCATGGTTAAACACAGAGAAGGGGAAAAACACATCAAAGAAAAACCACCCCGACCATCGCTCCCAACACCCAACGTTACCCTCGGCTCCTTCCCAAAGGAGGCGCTCCTTTTAACAATCAAACGGTCGGGCTGGGATTCCTCACATTCCTGAATCTGAAAGGAGCGCGGTGAAATGACTGAATCGGAGCAGAAGCTCTGTTAAACAAATGGCAGACGCACATGTGTATGTGACATTGATGTGGTCCCAACACCCACCTCCGCTGACTCTGCCAGGAGACGTGCAGTTGTGGAGCAGCGAGCGCAGAGGTGTGGGTAAATTGGGTGGATGCACGGCTCCCCTCTGTTTGTTTTAGTGGCTAAAAACCTCAGCGTGGCTCCTTTTCTCTACCTGTGTGATTGCTTTTGACAGGAGGCCTGTTTCCCAGCACATCCCCAGGATCCAGTTTTGGAGCCTTCAACCCCTCCTGTCACCAAAACACACAAATATACACACACTACTATTCTACAGCTGCCACATACTGAAGGATAATCAGCCTTTCTTAGTGTTTTTTTCAACATTGTCAATTCATTAGTAAGTCCTTTCACTGCTTGCTTGTGTGTGGCCCACTAAAGCCAACCTGACTCCTACAATAAGGCCAGACAGGCTTAAATCAAGACAGACGCTGTGTGTCACGCAGCCAGAAGTCTCTTCATAACAAATACTAAGCCTGTAGCCCCCCCCCCCCCCCCCCCCCCCCCCCCCCCCCCCCACCCCCCCACATACCCACCCCACACCCAGCCAGGGCACCAGGCTGCCCATCTCATAAAATAACTTCCCAAGTGCAGCTCGGATCGCTTCATCTGAAGAAATGGATTATTTTTCCAACAAAGTTGCATTTACGTGTGAATCTTTAGCATCAGCCAGTTTCATGTCCTGATCAACCAAGTCTGATAAAACTGCAAAGTTTGAACATATTTAGTGCTGTGAAATTTTCATATAGAAAATCACTTTTCGGTCAATGTTTGAACATGGATACGTCAAAAAACCTGATATTTTCACTGGTCTGTCAAACCATCAAAATAAACCAGAGTCTGTAATCTGGACGCGCAGAGTGAGTGCACGCTGCGTAAAACATGAAGAAATAACAAATGTATTCAAGCTGTCTCATAAACTCGCATATTAGGGAGCACACCAATATAAAAAAGACAAGTAGTGCCAGTTTCTGAACTGTATATAAATATATCCGGTTGTTCAGTGATGACGTGACGAATCCTACTTCCGGGTCTAAAGTAGTCTGCGTTTAATATGGCTTTTGTGTTGTTAACATGTTTAATGTTTTGTATTTTCTTCTATTTAATCTCAAAAAGCTCCTAAAACAGTCAGTGATCACTGTTGACCTCCCTCGGCTTTTATTACCACTAATCATTTATTTAAGCTCAGTTTTTAAAACCTTAGGATGTAACTACAGCCCAGCCCATGCAGCAGTATATGAATGACTAACCTCGTATTGTGGATGGATTATCTCAGTTGTTCTCCTGGCTGAAGTTTGGTCCTTTTACAGCATCCTGCCATGCGATTACATTTGTTCCTGACCACCGAGAACACTCACGTTAACTTTTATCGAGTGGAAAAAAAGTTAGCTTGTTTATATTATGCTAACATAGCTGTGTCGCTAGCGGTCACGTAGCACATCATTATATACCAGCTAGCCAAACTTCAGTAACCCTACAAACGTCACTGCTGTTTAGTTTTCTGTCTTCATTTATGCTGGAAGTGATAACAGAGCTGTACGTTTGAATTTGTTTCCAAAACCCCGCAGTCAGGACATGCTATATTGTATTTAGATAGAAGCTAGCGAGCTAACTTCCTGCTAACTTCTAACTCCGTTAAATGTCATAAATTCCGTTTTCATGGATGCCTGGATGTTAAACTCAGTTGTTACACCTGGTAGAGCAGAACGCTGATCATTTTATTAAAGATGAAAGACTTTAGACAGTTTTTCAACTCTCAGTAATGCCATAGTGATCGTTTGATATATGGACCTGCAGCGGAGTTTAGGCCCAGACACGACTAGTGACATCAGACTGAACAACCGGATTTCACAATAATTCAAAACTAGCCCGAATACTTTACAACTAGAATTTGTTAGTAACAAAATGAACAAAATGTGATTTTCGTTCAACTTTAATGCTGGATCGAGCAAACAAAAGTATCACAAAAACAAAAATATCAGTAGAAAGTTCTGTTAACTATATGCACGTTTTGCCTCTCAGTATATTTTAAGTCTTCCGGGTCAATAGGTCTCAAAATAGTAGGTCTAGAAAATAAAAAATATTCACTTATTTAACTAAATGATTTCCTCGGTTATCATTAGCGTATGATCTGGAAACTCCAGAATTTCCTTCCACTCAGGACAGACTTTCAGTTCAACATGAACGCTGAATGAAAATGGCTCTTTCCTGATTTTTGTGGCTAATTTCATGTTAGAAAGTTTTCTACGTGCTTTATTTTACAGCATTGTGAATTTCAGAAATCACCACTATTTAGTGATTTTGCAGTTTGCTTGTTTGGGACTTTGCAGGGTTTTGTTTCATGTTTTAACTTACCGACACTATTGTGGACGTATCTGTGGCAAATGACCGATTCTGAATCATTTAATGGTGACAAAGTTCAAGCTTTTGTCTTTAATATTCTGTTCATGTTAAATCCTCCAGCCTATAAGTGGGTTGACCGACCTCTTTTAATGATCTTGAAAAGTATTTGATATATGAAGTTACATTTCACAGCAATCATTATAAACGTTACACAAATCGGAGACGGCTGAGCAGAAGCCGTGGTTGGTGCGATAAGTTTAGCGCACATCTGTCTTTTCTTTTTCAGGGATGTGTGTGGATATGTCTCGGTTTCTTTGGTGGCATCTGTATAACAGTTTAGGTTATTGAGATCTTGGTAAGTAATAACAGAAGATTCTGCTGGTCACATGAGAGCAGATTTTGACAGATTGCATGGTTCTGCCTCTGTTCTGTGAACACACACCAGTAAAAGCCAGTGGCCTGCCAGTTTGAGATTTCCTGCTGTTTCTTGCTGTGCTTCAGTTCATTTCATGGTGCTGTTACTGCCTTTAAGATCGCTGCACAAATATCAGCTCTTTGATGAAAGTTGTTTTTCTTTTCCTCTCACATTTGGATGCTTTGTGTTTTATTAGCTCGTTTTTAGGAATAACATCGTGTCAACAGGATTTCAATAGCTGGGGTTATGAATTGTTGATCTCTTTTTAGTTAGTGGTAGTGCTGTGATGGAGACATCATTATTTAGTTATGAATAGACAGGCTTGTATCCCTTTGGCTTAAATGAGTTTCCTTTTGTGGCATATGCTAAGCTCCTTGGTTTTGGTGGTAAGGGGAAAATGAGGGGTCACTACCTCACAACCACCTCACAGAGACACAAACTCTTAGTCATGAGACCCGAGCAATGAGAAAGCTCTCACCCAATAAGGCACCCTGTAGGGAAAGCCCTGGCCCAATAAAAAGGTTCCCTGAGGTAAGGCTAGGGGATTACCATCCCAAGGCTATGGATAGAGCTCCAGGTTTAGGGAGGGGGACATTAGCTGAGGCGTAGGGCTGCTCGGTTGCTATGGCCGGCAGTCTCCTTTAAATGGTTGCTACGAGACAGGTATCAAACATGCAAGAGTCGCACACAGTCACGGTCATGGAGGGTATTAAATGGCAACAATGAGACAGTTATTCTCTAATAATCCGTCCTGCTGAGTGCAAGTTATTCTTCAGTAATCAAGAGCTGAGGAGCAAGTGGAATGGAGCTGTGATCATAAGAGCGTGGTGCACCGAGGTAGACTGCGGGGACACACTACATCTGCTCGGAAACACAAACTTTATTTTTCAGTCGCTCATTCTGATAATTTAGCTGTCTCGCTGCCCCCACGCTCAGAGAGACACTGGAGGGACAAGGTATCAGTCCACACCTCTTAATCTCTGAATCCAGGTGTTTTTAGTCCCACAGGTATGGAAACTCAAGCACCTGCTCGTGTAGTCTGCCCTTACAAAGATTTGTGGCAGAATGCGTTACACTCACCTTCTGATATTTTATCAGAGCTTTTAACTTTCTGTCTTCAAACGCAGATTCTGTTAACCACAAAACAGAGAACATTAAAGTTACCTCAGAGAACACGAGGTTGCTGTGAAACTCTGTTTGATACCTTGACAGTAAAATCCCAGTCATTTGGCTCCATGCTGTGATGTTAGCACATTTACTCTACATGCAAAAGACTCGTGGTGCAACGGATCAAAACTCTCACGGTTTGGATCGGATCAATCTTCCGATCAGCAAAAAAGGAAAAAAGACAAAAAAATGTAACATTTACTACTTCACTTATTGAAGTATTTTTTGCCTGTTAAAAACATTCAACTCAAGACTCAATTATTAAAAAAAATTATGGTTCAATATAGGGCAGTACAGTCTTTGTATCTACCACTCAATTCAATTCAGTTTTATTTACACAGCACCAAATCACAACAACAGTCGCCTCAAGGCTCATTATATCGCACTCTGCTGCGACATAATGAGCTGTCACGGTCACGAAGCTTTCCGTTGCCCTGGAGCTCCACCCATTTGTAGCTGGGGCAACAGAAGATGCCTGGGACAGTTCAGCCACAACTTAAATCCTTTGCTGCTCAGACATGCTTGGAACGATCTTGCCACTAAAGTGGACGCGCAAACGAGATATCGTAGCGTGGCTGAAGCACGTTCATCGTAGTTTAAACCCCTTGTTTTGCACAACAGAATACGGCCTCCCGTCTGCAGCTAAACACCCCAACAGCTTCTGTAATAGCTTTAGCCCGGTCGGACTGGGCAGCAAACTCCTCTGCTCCTGCACTTGGACCGCTAGCGCTGGCCATAACTATCACTTGACAGACTCACCACGCATACTTTTTTTCCTTCTTTTTCGAATCTTTGTGCATGCCGAACCGTGGAGTGGGATCGGTTCGGATTACGGATCAACCGTGATCCGTTGCACCAATACAAAAGACCATTAGTTCAAGAGTAAGAGCCACTAACCCAGCCTCAGGTGGTCACAAGCTGGTCATCTACTTATCTGTAGGTTGGAAGCTTGGCTGTTGGGCAAGATACTGAATCCATGGTTGATCTACAATACATTAACTGCAGTGTGAATGTTAGATAGAAAAGCACATAGGCATAGGAAAAGAGGTGCTTGTATGAATGGGTGAAAGAGGCAAGTCGTATAAAGCGCTTACTCCAGTAGTGTAGAAAAGTGCTATATAAGAACCAGTCCATTTACCAGTTAGTCCCAGTGCTGGTCCCATGCCTGGATAAATGGGGAGGGTTAAATCAGGAAGGGCTTTCGGCATTTGGGGCAGGGATAGCTCAGTAGGTAAAGTGGTCGCCCCATGATCGGAAGGTCGGCGGTTCGAATCCACTTAACGGCTACCCTGAGGTACCCCTGAGCAAGGTACCGTCCCTACACACTGCTCCCCGGGCGCCTGCTTAGTGGGCTGCCCACTGCTTCACTGAGTGAATGGGTCAAATGCAGAGAAAAACAAGTAATTTCCCCATGGGGATCAATAAAGTATCCATTATTATTATTATTATTATTATTATTAAAGCTGTGCTAAATCAAAACATGATTCAGACATGATCCTGAGTGATTGCTCAGGAAATATGGGAGCAGCTGAAAGTACCAACATTCTTTCTTCTTAAACTTCCACAAAGTAATCTTTGGGTCTTGCTTCTTTTTCTTGACTTTTAGTCACCCTCCATCCAACCATCTAACACTGCCTAGCAACATTCTCCCCTGACACCACATGTTGGGTTGCAGCGTCTAAAGATAGTCCATGGCATGTTCCTCTACTGCTTTATTCCTCCCTTCTCTTCCCGTCACCTCCACTGAAGTCCATTCTCGTCACCTCTTATCTGGGCACGCTTTCTACCACTTCATCCAACTTACTCCAGAATAACTCTTTCACTTCTAACATTAAATTGACAACATTCAGTATTAGTCCGTTGATTCCCAGCTTCAAACTCAACATCCTCTTCATCTGCACAACACTTTTCATATATTCTATTCCTCTTCCTATCTTCACTATGGTAGAATAGTTTGAATTCCCTCTTATGCCCCTGTGTTTTAAATTTTTACCCTCACATATACACTCATAATCTTCTTTCTCTCTCACGGCCTCAAAACATGCGTTCTCCTCCTCTTCTTTCAACGCCTCCGTCTTCAGCCAACAGTAGCACCGTTTCCACCGGCACCATCCTGGCCAACAGCACCGGTGGCAGTCGTTGTTAACCTGGGCCACGCCCATTCCAGTACGGACGTTTTGTTGATGATCTTCATGTTTAATCTGGCAAAGATTTTATGTTGGTTCCCTTTCCCGATGCAGTCCTCTGCACTCATCCATGCTTGGGGCTGGCAGAATACTGTGGCTTGACACTCTGGCTCTTGCCTTTATTAAAGCAATGACAGATGTGGAGTGAGACGTAGCTTTTATTCGTAAATACTGAAACTGTGACTAACATGTATTAAATAACAGTTGTGTATCGCCCTATACTGTATTCATATTATTATAAAGCTCTCCAATAGCCCCTTAGAGCACCACTAGTTAAGCATTAATTTGTCTAATTATTCAACCTACTGTGCATATTAGCATAGGAATGACTCAGCAATGTCATGCTGGCGAACAAAACACAAAACCACAAAAAAATAACTTTCAGTTTCTTTTTTTCAGTTTTTAAACTCTGTTTAATTTCATATGTGGAATAAAAAAACTCAATAAATACATTTACCACTCCTGTCTTCACTAGATCGATATCCTTAGGCACTCTGGGCTCAGACTTTCGTCGTGGTGCCGGTGTGCTGGATATCAGGTTTGAGTCTCCGTTCCAGCTCTTCACCTGTGGTTATGATACCTTTATTCGACTGTGGGACCTTCGACTCTGCCCAAGGTATGCCACCATTTTCCTCTTGCCAGGTTTGGTTTTAAAGTCAGTGTTTCTCTGGAGTTTGTTTCCTTAAAAGTTGTGTTGCTGTATGAATGTAAATAAACACTGAATTCAGTGAATCATAAATTGGTTGAACTGGTTTGATTCCAGTTAGAGACACAGAGACACAAGTCAAACACGGAGTCCCGCTAGCAAAGCTTCATCTTTGATGGCGCTTCAACAATGTTAAAAATGCCACTTCGACTGGGTCAAAGCCAAAACTGCCGTTCTTGTGTAGTAATTCTGTCCTGCCGTGGTGTGCATCTATCAGAACTGGTCCAAGGAACAAACAGTAGTGAACCAGCAACAGGGTCATTGACCCATCCATCCATCCATCCATCTTCATCCGCTTTATCCGGGGCCGGGTCGCGGGGGCAGCAGCCTAAGCAAAGAGGCCCAGACCTCCCTCTCCCCAGCCACCTCCTCCAGCTTATCCGGGGGAACACCAAGGCGTTCCCAGGCCAGCCGAGAGATATAATCTCTCCAGCGTGTCCTGGGTCTGCCCCGGGGCCTCCTCCCGGTGGGACATGCCTGGAACACCTCACCCAGGAGGCGCCCAGGGGGCATCCTTGTCAGATGCCCGAACCACCTCAGCTGGCTCCTTTCGATGTGGAGCAGCAGCTGCTCTACTCTGAGCCCCTCCCGGATGGCCGAACTTCTCACCCTATCTCTAAGGGAGAGGCCAGCCACCCTTCGGAGGAAGCTCATTTCTGCCGCTTGTATCCGCGATCTCGTTCTTTCGGTCACTACCCACAGCTCGTGGCCATAGGTGAGGGTAGGGACGTAGATCGACCGGTAAATTGAGAGCTTCGCTTTTACACTCAGCTCCCTCTTCACCACGACGGACCGGTGCAGCGTCCGCATTACTGCAGCTGCAGCCCCAATCCGTCTGTCGATCTCCGGCTCCCTTCTCCCATCACTCGCGAACAAGACCCCGAGATACTTGAACTCCTCCACTTGGGGCAGGAACTCATCCCCGACCCGGAGTGGGCACTCCACCCTTTTCCGGCTGAGAACCATGGCCTCAGATTTGGAGGTGCTGATCCTCATTCCCGCTGCTTCAGACTCTGCTGTGAACCGTTCCAGTGCGAGCTGGAGGCCCTCACCCGATGAAGCCAACAGAACCACATCATCTGCAAAAATCAGAGATGAGATTCTGAGGCCACCAAAGCGAAAGCCCTCCGCCACTTGGCTGCGCCTAGAAATCCTGTCCATAAAAATTATGAACAGAACCAGAGACAAAGGCGGAGCCCATCACCCACCGGGAACGAGTCCGACTTATTGCCGGCAATGCGAACCAAGCTCTTGCAACGGTTGTATAGGGATCGAATGGCCCGTAGCAATGGGCCAGACACCCCATATTCCCGCAACACCTCCCACAGGACACCCCGAGGGACACGGTCGAATGCCTTCTCCAAGTCCACAAAACACATGTAGACTGGTTGGGCAAACTCCCATGCACCCTCAAGTATCCTGGAGTGGATAAAGAGCTGGACCAGTGTTCCGCGACCAGGACGAAAACCGCATTGTTCCTCCTGTATCCGAGGTTCAACTAGCGGACGAACTCTCCTTTCCAGCACCCTGGCATAGACTTTCCCAGGGAGGCTGAGGAGTGTGATCCCCCTGTAGTTGGAACACACCCTCCGGTCCCCCTTCTTAAAGATGGGGACCACCACCCCGGTCTGCCAGTCCACAGGTACTGCCCCTGATCTCCACGCAACATTGCAGAGGCGTGTCAACCAGGACAGCCCTACAACGTCCAGAGCCTTCAGGAACTCGGGGCGGACCTCATCAACACCAGGGGCTCTGCCACCAAGGAGTTGTTTAACTGCCTCAGTGACCTCGCCCCCGGAAATTGGCGGGTCATTCCCCTCATCCCCAGACTCTGCTTCCTCCTCGGAAGACGTGTCAGTGGGATTGAGGAGGTCCTCGAAGTATTCCTTCCACCGCCTGACAATTTTCTCAGTCGACGTCAGCAGCGCTCCACCAGCACTATACACAGTGCAGGTAGAGCACCGCTTTCCCCTCCTGAGACGTCTGACGGTTTGCCAGAATCTCTTCGAGGCATTGACCACCAAGGCATATTGATGCATATGGGGACCAAAGATTGGCCCTTGTCATCTGATCTAACGGACAAGCTCCTGAAGCTCAAATTGCAGAAAAAGTTCAAGCTGGTTTTGAATGGAACGCGTCAGAATACACAGTGCAGTACAGTTTGTTGTGTATGGACTGCATAACTACAGATTACAGGGTGCACATGCTGACCCCTCTTCACCGTCAAAAGCACCAACAATGGGCATGTGAGCATCAAAACTGCAGCAATGGAAGAAGATGACGTAGTCTGAGGAATCACATTTTCTTTTATGTCACGTGGATGGCCGGGTACATGTGTGTGAGACTTTCCTGGGGATCACCTGGAATCAGGATGCCCTTTGAGAAGAGAGCAACTGTGCTAAGGCAGAGTGATGCTTTGGGCTTCTGTTGGGAAACCTTAGGTCCTGCTTGACTCGTACAAGCAAGCAGTCGTGCAGATGATGCACACAGTTTCATTGAAACAGTTATCTTTTATGGCTTTCATCAGGACATTTCATCTTGCTGTAACGTAAAACTGTTTCAGGATCAGTTTGAAGAGTACAATAAGGTTTGGGTGTTGACTTGGCCTTCAAATTCCCAAGATCTCAATCCCCTCAACGATCTGTGGGATATGCTGGGGAAACTATTTTGATTCATGGAGGCCCCATCTCACAACTTACAGGAATTATTGCTAACATCTTGCAAGATACTACAGCACTGCTACTGACGTCTAGTGGAGTCCAATCCTCGATGGGTCAATGCTGTTTTGACTGGAAAAGGGGGCTCAACACAATATCAGGCAGGTGGTCATAATGTAAGCCTGATTTATGCATATTGTAGATGATGAAATATTCAAAGTTTTTGCAATTGACAAACAAATTTGACAAACCTCTGCCTATCTTTACTTTTGAGAAAAGCTGGCTCATATAGACGGTCTTTTTTATACCCAGTCATGTTACCAAAACGAAACCTAATTCAGCTGCAAATTGTTCTTCTTGGTGTTTTGTTTCTGTTGTTTTTTTTTGCTCCGAGTCTGCCAGGGCTCTGAGTCTGCATGGCTCCTTCCACACTCCAAAGACATGAATGATGCTGTAGATGTGAGTGTGATGGTTGTCAGTCTCTACGTGTTAGCCCTGAGATACACTGGCGACCTGTCCAGAATGTACTCTGCCTCTATGACAGCAGGCTCCACCCCACCGCACCCCCTCCTCCCACAACCTTGAAGTGGATAAGCAGAAGAAAACAGGTTCTTGCAGTATGTGCATTACAAACTGCCATCAAAGTTGGCACAATTTCTTTGAAGCAGGGGATGCTCTTACAGAAAGGCAAACACGCCTCACACCGATTCTCTCCGATCAGTGTAAAGTCACAGAACAGCGCTTCGTCCAGAGTGTGTCCTCATAAATCACGAGATACAAGCTGCTGGCCTCTTAGCTTCCTCAGCTGCAGTCATTGTCAATGGGAGATGAACATGCCCTCAGAGACAGACCAGACTTTGCTACGAGATGAAATAAGCGCAGGTTTCAGCGACAATAGACGACTGTGGCCACAAGATGGCAGTAGTGTAAAAGCTGGATGCACACATTGACATGCGAGGGGCTTTATGACAGCGCTGTCTTAGATGAAAAGAGAGAGATAACTTAATTTGGAACATTTTATATCAATTTTTAGCTTTTAAAAGGCAAACACTGCTTGCCTTGCTTGTCCTGACAGAACACCATTATTCTATGACCAGTGCAGGCAGCTAACCAGCAATTCTCTATATAACGACATTATTTTGGATCAAAAGGGTTACAAGGAGTTTCAGTCTCTGTTTCTCAGGGATCAGTCAAGTAAGACAAATCTGATCTGATTGGCTGATCTCTCTAGGGACTATGAAAGGAGTTGGGTTTGGAGAATGGCTGGCACAGGAGGGGGTCCCTCTTTAGATATCAATAATTCATATGCACAAACCTAACAAGACTTAAAAGACTTCTGTGACCATGCTGAAGCTGCACTTTGTCAGAGGTTCAGCAGAAAATGCACTGTGATCACTCAAGAAATAAAACAAAAGAACAAAACTAATACACATTTTACATGATGCCATGGTGCTTATACGGTCCAGTGTGGAATCAGTACCCTCAGTTACTAACAGTGCATACACTCACACGTCTGCATAAATCATGCTGACCATGTGTGCCAACAAATGAAGGTCTGGTCGTTTTAAGAAAATTTACAATAACTATAATCATTATTATCACTCCTAATGTCAGTCCAAAGCCGGGGTGAACAGGGAGGTTTGGAGTGACCTACAGACTCCAGACTTGGCCATATTAATATTATGTACCACGGTTCTTATGTAGGGCTTTTCTGTTCTATCTGAGCACTCAAAGCACATGCACAACATGCCTCATTCATAGAAGCATCCTATGCATTGGTGTTTGTATCTAACATTCATATACATTCACACTCCGATGGATGCCTTTGGGAATAACTTGGAGTTATCTTGCCCAAGAATATTTGGCATACAGACTGGAGCAGCCAAGGATTGAACCACCAACCTTCCGATTAGTAGATGACCTGCTTTACCTCTTCTCCTATGCTCCAGCCACCCCTACATCATATTGGTTTATGGACCATGACTAGTAAGGGAGGGAGCTGGTTGATATGAGGAGAGAAGTAACATTGTGTGTGCCCAAGACCAGGTTGAGCAGACCTGGAAGAGCATGTGTTGTGTAGATGAAGGGAGTGTTAAACAGGATCATTAATTTGAATCTGAAAGTCAAAGTTGTGATGTTGAAGGTTTTCAGTGTTGGATGTCAGAAAAGAAAGATAAACTGCAGTGAGCTGGTTCAAGTTGGTTCAAGTGGTAGAGAGTGAGTGGTGAATGGAGCAGACGTTAATAGTCAAGTAGGTGAAGAGGAGGTATTGGGTAGGAATGGTGTTAAGGAGAGAGACACAGAAGGACAGATGGTGTGGATTTTGCAAACAGGATGAATATTGCTGGGATGAAGACATTTAAAATACAGGAAGTCCCCTCTGAAGGTCTCCTAGAAGATGTGAATGCAGCATTACGGACAATCCTCAGTCACCTCCTCTACGTGGATGACATCAAGCTGTGTGCCAGGAGTGAACGAGACATCGATTCACTGATCCACACCACCAGGATCTACAGCAAGGAATGCCATTGGATTGGAGAAGTGTAGTCGGATTGTAACGAAGAAAGGGAAGGTAGTCAGAACCGAGGGGACCGAGCTACCAGAAGGCAACATTGCAGATATCGAAGACATCTACAAGTACCTGGGAATCCCCGTATTCGGTATCCGTAGCCAGTCTTGACAATAATCTCATTGAGGGGGTTCATGCCTATGCTTGATGGTCCCCATAACCACTTAAGGGCAACCTAGAATAGACACAGTATCAATAAGTAAAGTTGCTGTGAGGAAATTTGACAAGCAAGACGTGTAAAATAAAAAAAGAGCCTGTTTTTTACTCATTTGACAAGAATTCCAATCACCTCAAATTTATCTTTATAATTATTCACCTGAAGATCATAAACTTTCAGGATACTTCACAGTGCCTCCGATATCTTCCTAGTGTGTGCTGCCTTCTGTCTGTATGGGGTCACAAGTCGTGGTCGTGTCTGTCAAGTGCAGCGTAGAACTGGTTCCATAGGTTGATGTTTGTGCCTCGCTAGAACTCCACACTTCATTGAGAAATCGTATTTTTTAAAGAGGAATTTCCCCATTTGTGTGCAGTCTACTTTTCTATTGTCCTATTAACATTTTTAAGAATGGGTGCTGAACCTTTGCAGCACTACCTGTATCTCAAAGCTGAAATCTATTTTTCAGCCTTCATTTATTCCAGTGGGTTCCATCAACCTTTTCAACATAGTTCAGTGTGATAAGGATGTGTCGTGATTAAAAAAGACAATTTTCTTCCAACCTACAAATTGTAGGTTACAAATATTTAATTGGGCTCACGGAGAGGAGCCCAAAGTGCACCAACCTGGAAAAACGGTCAATTATGGTAAGGATGGTTGTGTTACCTGATGAAGGCGGGAGGCCAGTGACAAAGTCCAAGGCAATGTGAGACCACGGCCTCTTTGGAGTAGGCAGAGGTCGAATCAGGCCAGCGGGACGAGTATTTGGCACCTTGTTTTGTGCGCAAACCAAGCAGGTCGTCACATATTCATGTGTGTCTCTCACTAAAGAAGGCCAACAAAACAGATGCTGAAGAAACTGACGTGTGATTCTGACCTGGGTGAGAAGCGTCCACTTCCACCATGAAGAGTTTGTTGAGGTCCCCTTGAACCAGGATAGAAGTGGAGAAGAACAGCTTCTTAATCTGGTCGAAAGCCTGTTGAGCAGAGGGAGACCACTGAAACGACACTTCAGTGGTCAAGTTGTGTGAGGGATGTTACCACTGTGTCGAAGTCCCTGATAAACCGCCTGTAAAAGTTTGTGAATCTCTCAACATCTGCAACTACAGTGGGATGCAAAAGTTTGGGCAGCCTTGTTGATAGTCATTATTTTCCTGTATAAATTGTTGGTTGTTACAATAAAAAATGTCAGTTAAATATATCATACAGGAGACACACACAGTGATATTTGAGAAGTGAAATGAAGTTCATTGGATTTACAGGAAGTGTGCAAGAATTGTTTAAACAAAATCAGGCAGGTGCATAAATCTGTTGTCATTTTAATGATTCCAAAACCTTCAGAACTAATTGTTGGAACTCAAATTGGCTCGGTAAGCTCAGTGACCCCTGACCTACATACACAGGTGAATCCAATAATGAGAAAGAGTATTTAAGGGGGTCAATTGTAAGTCTCCCTCCTCTTTTAATTTTATCTGAAGAATTGGGGGTCTCAAAACAACTCTCAGATGACCTGAAGACAAAGATTGTTCACCATCATGGTGGGAAGGACACAGAAAGCTGTCTCAGAGATTAAAGCCGTTTGTTGTCACAGTTAGGAACATATTGAGAACATGGAAGACCACAGGCTCAGTTCAAGTTAAGGCTTGAAGTGTCAGACCGAAAAAAATCTCGGATAGACAGAAGCGACGGTGAGAACAGTCAGAGTCGACCCACAGACCAGCACCAAAGACCTACAACATCATGTTGCAGCAGATGGAGTTGCTGTGCATCGTTCAACCTTTCAGTGCACTTTACACAAGGAGTTGCTGCATGTGAGAGTGATGCAGAAGCCTTTGCTCCGCCCACAGCACAAACAGAGCCGCTAAAGCACATTTGGACAAGCCAGCTTCATTCTGGAATAAGCTGCTGTGGACTGATGAAACTAAAATTGAGTTATTTGGGCATAACAAGGAGCGTAATGCATGGAGGAAAAAGAACACAGCAGTCCAAGAAACACACCTGCTGCCTCCAGTTATATATGGTGGTGGTTCCATCACGCTGTGGGGCTGTGTGGCCAGTGCAGGGACTGGGAATCCTGTCAAAGTTGAGGGACACATGGATTCCACTCAGTATCAGCAGATTCTGGAGAATCAGTGACAAAGCTGAAGCTGCGCCGGGGCTGGATCTTTCAACAAGACAACGACCCGAAACACTGCTGAAAATCCACTAAAGCTTTCATGCAGAGGAACAAGTACAACGTTCTGGAACGTTCATCTCAGTCCAGACCTGAATATTATTGAACATCTGTGCTGTGAGTTAAAGAGAGCTGTTGATGCTCGGAAGCCATCAAACCTGAAGGAACGAGAGATGTTTTGTAGAGGAAGGATCCAAAATGCCTTCAACCACAATCCAGACTCTCATTGGAACCGACAGGTAGCGTTTAGAGGCTGTCATTTCTGCAGAAGGCGGATCTACTAAATATTGATTTCATTTCTTTGTGGTGCCCAAATTTATGCACCTGCCTGATTTTGTTTAAATAATCATTGCACACTTTCTGTAAATCCAATAAACTTCATTTCACTTCTCAAATATCACTGTGTGTGTCTCCTATATGATATATTTAACTGACAATTTTTATTGTAACAACCAACAATTTATACAGGAAAATAATGACTATTAACAAGGTTGCCCAAACTTTTGCATCCCACTGTATTTCTGATTCTTCGGCTTGGGCCACTTCAAGCCAAAGCTGCCCCTTTTCCACTATGAAACCCTGGAAGGACACTGTTTACACGTGTAATTCACATTTTTGGTGGGAAACCTCGTCAAAAACAGCAACAATTTAGCCAAAAAGTCATTACATGTGATTTCAGGGTGCGTTCTCAGTACCACTTGTGCCCACTTCAGCATTCGCCCCGCTTCCATGACAAACTCCGATCCCAACTCCTGGTGAAGAAACACACATTTGTCAACTAGGCAATCCAAACACACGCAAAGTTTTCATAAGCTATCAACCGCTGTGCTGACGAGTAAACTCAACGATGCAGCGTCGACTGAAGCTCAGCCGCACAATTAAGTAGGGAGGCTGCTGACGATGACAATCAGCTGCAGCTTGCGAAGGACGATGAGCAGCAGGTGTGGCCGACTTCAGCACAGGAACACTTCCAGGTCAGATGACACGTGAAACCGGACTTTTGGAAACACACACACATCATCACACAGAAACACGCCTTGAGGCGACTGGTGTTGTGATTTGGCGCTATATAAATAAAATTGAATTGAATTGAAACACGCAAACAGGAAAATAGGAGACTGGGAGAGGAGGCGAGACAAAAACACAACACACGGAAACAACGGCCAGGTCGACCGGTGAGGACTGGCAGACTGTGACAAAACTTAATACAGTCCTGATCAAAAGTTTAAGACTGCTTGAAAAATTGCAAAAAAATCATATTTTGCATGGTTGAATCTTCACAAGTTTCCAACTCGAGCTTCAACATGTAAAAAAGAAGAAACGGGACCAAACGTCGTTTTGAGCATGCAGTTTATTGAAAACCATGCTTCAGCTGAAACAGGCTGTAGTACCTGTAGATAATATTAGCAGCTGGTGATGGAGCCATTGTGACCAAATCATTTCCTTTGGGGTTAATAAAGTCTTTCTGATTGTGGTTTCCATTGTTTATGTGTCTCACTTTCAGAGTCTAGCAGGTCAGCTCCCCGTAGAGGTTAGCTCTGTGTGTGTGCATGCACACTTCCTTACACCAATGTCTGTCCCGGTGTCGCTCCATCACTTATTGATGAGGCTGCACTAATGGAGGATTGATGTCTATTGACAGAAAAATCGTATCCCCACAGCATGTAAGAATCACTCTGCTGCTTAACAACCCAAGAACACACCTTTGACACACTTGTGTGTCCAATTGTGTTTACATCACGTGTGAGGACATTATCCCAACTTGCATTCTTAATTTCAGGATATTAAATTACGAATTTAATGTTGACAAATTCACCATAACCACAAATTCATGTTTATTATATCCTGGCATTAAATATATGAGCTGTGCTAACAGGTCTATGTCTGTGTAACTTGAGAAATACACTTGAACACATGAATTTAATGGAAATGGAAAGAAACAATTAGTTCCACAAGGACTGTGATGTGCCATAAATTTTAGACGCCCACCATGTTCGACTGTGTTGTTTAACTTCATCCTAAGTTGTCAGATGTTGGCAAAGATGAAGAAGGGAAGACTATGACTCGAACCGTGTCACGCTTGCTCACTGCGACGTTATTGTAGTTAAATGATTGTTTTTGGATAACGAACAAGTTGGGACAAAGCCCAAACAACAGTTTTGACGTGAGGTTGTTAAGATATGGTCCTAAGTGTTAGTCTGCTGCATAATCACTGAATTTTATTGGCTGGCTCATCATAGGGTGCTTTGAAGTTGGCTTAGTACAAGAAATCCAACAGTATATCATTTTTGAAAAATGGTACATATGATTTAAACGCTGTGGGCACTAACACCTCAGTAAGCTTGTCGAAAGGTTTGACATGTTTTTGCCATATTTTGGGACAAGCAGAGAATCTGACATGAAGAGTAAACTACAATTATGCTTTTATAAATCCAGCTTACAAACATATATTTACAAGTCATACAAATTATTATATTTACAAATTTAATAATAATAATCTTTCTTTCAAATCAGCATGCATTAAGTCATCCTTTCTTACAGGAAGTGTGCAATGGAGTGGGAGGAGCCTCATGATAGTGCGCTGTACTGCATCCAGACAGATGGAAACCACATGATAGCCAGCGGTTCCTCATATTACGGTGTTGTACGTCTTTGGGACAAACGGCAGACTGAATGTCTGCAGGTAAGGACAGAAACAGGACTGAACTGAAATATACCAAACACAGCGTCTGACACGCCTAAAAGAACACAAAACTATTCATCCCAAAAGTTGGGCAATTATGTGTTACAGCAACCAACAAAGTTTAAAGAAAAGTGAGTTTTTTGTTCAATAAATCTAAATATTATACAATAAAAAGGTTCAAATTCATGTAGGTGTAGCGCTATGTGATGCCAGTGGCACAGAAAGTTTTCAGCTGCGTGTCCAATATGTGCTGGAGGAGGTGGTGGTGAGGATCCATTAATTCTACACAGTCATGTGGACCTCTTTGTCAGATGATTGAGGAATTATCTAACAAATGCATCTCAATCCTCAGGCCACAGAAAAACCTCCACACAGCAACATGTCCAGGATCTGATGTGATGGATTATAAATGTCGTGGCACTCGATGCTGTTCCTTACATCTGGAGTTTTGTCTTTTCTGCAGTTTTTCCAGTTGAGCTCGGACCCTGTGAGCAGCCCGGTGTACTGCCTGAGGTTCAACAGCTCCCACCTGTATGCAGCCTTGGCCACTGCTGTGCATTCGCTGGACTTCAGACAGAATGGCACCCAGATTAGATGATACACACAGACGCTGCTTGTAGTTTCATCATTTCCATAAATATAATATCTATTTTCTGACTATTACAAATGTGTAATAAAATAAGATCAAATGAAAGAGCACATGACTCTATTCTTTTAACACTGGTGTCAAATCGGTCAGTTAGGCAAAGTGCTGTGCTGCGAGTGAGTGAGTGGTGTAGAGGGTGGTTAGGATTACTCACCATGAAGAACAAGTGACTTCAGTGTTCACTGACTTCCTCCAAGTTTCTGGTTTGCAGCCAATCACAGAGCCAGTGTTCCTAATCATGTATTCAGCCTGTTGGTGTCACCACGTAACAAAGGATGTAATCAGGAGGTAGAGCAGGTCACCTAGTTTCATGTTTTATTGTCATGTACAGATAAACCGTGCATCCACATTCATCCATAATTAAATTCTTTGGCCTGTGCTCCTCAGCTTTACATGAGCATGTAGAGAGTGTGCAGTTATATTAAGAGGAAAATAACAGAATTTAGCTGTAGAATAATAATAATAATAATAATAATAATAATGAAAAGGAGAGAAATAAAGTATTAAACATTAGAGAATTGAAGACGAGTTGGTATTTACAAGTTTGTGCAACGAGCATTTAAGTGGCATTTGTTGAAGTGACAGTGTGCAGAGTCCTGTAACTGTAGTGAGTGTGTAGCGGTGTGTATGGGATGTCAGCAGTTCAAAGGTCTGATGGCTTGTGGGTAAAAACTGTCTCTGTGTCTGGTAGTGCAGGTCTGGATGCTCCTGAACCGCCTGCTGGACGGCAGGAGTGAGAAAAGTCTGTGGCTGGGATCAGAGAGGATCCGCTGCGTCTTCCTCATGCGGCGCTGTCTGTAGAGATGCTGCATGGCTGCCAGTTCAGTCCTGGTGATGCGCTGATCTCAACTCCCTCTGCAGAGCTTTGCAGTCCAGAGCGTTACAGCTGCCGTACCAGGTGGTGATGCAGCCAGTCAGAATACTTTCAATGGTGCATTGATAGAAGTTTGTAAGTATTCTGGGGTTCATGCTGAATCTTCTCAGGCGCCGCAGGAAGAAGAATCTGAAGCGCCTGACTCTCTCCACCTCTGCTCCTTCGAAGTGGATGGGGGTGTGGCCTCCTCCTGTAATCCACACAGAGCTCCTTGGTTTTGCTGACGTTGAGCAGCAGGTTGTCGCGGCACCGTGATGTCAGGGCTTTCACCTCTGCCCTGTGTGCCGTCTCATCTCCATCAGAAATGCAGCCGATGATGGCGGTGTCATCTGCAAATTTGATGATGGTGTTAGAGCTGTGTGTTGCTGTACAGTCGTGGGTGAATAGGGTGTACAGCAGGGGGCTGAGCACACATCCCTGGGGGGCACCTGTGCTGAGTGGAAGTGTGGATGAGGTGATGTCTGTCAGGACGTTCAGGATCCAGCTGCACAGGGAGGAGCCAATGTTCAGGTCACGGAGTTTCATGGCGAGTCTGGATGGTATGATGGTGTTGAAGGCGGAGCTAGTCTATGAACAGCATCGGCACATATGTGTTTTTCAGGTCCATAGATTAGATTCTACATTAGATTTATAACTATTTCAAAATTTAAGAAAGTTGGTTATTGTTATCTTTAGCCCTCATTTTCACTATAATACATATCAGTGCTCAGATTACGATTCAATTCAGTTTTATTTATATTGTCCCAAATCACAACAACAGTCGCCTCAAGGCGCTTTATATTGTACTGTACAATAATACAAAGAAACCAGAGAAAATCCCAACAATCATATGACCCAGTGCTTTGGGGACAGTGGGAAGGAAAATCTTCATTTTAACAGGAAGAAACCTCCAACAGGACCAGGCTCAGGGAGGGGCGGGGCCATCAGCCGCAACCAGTTTGGGGTAATAGAAGGAAGACAGGATAAAGACATGCTGTGGAAGAGAGCCAGAGATGAATAATTAACCATTAAATGCAGAGTGCTATATAAATACATAGTGAGGGAAAAAAGTGACTTAAGAAGAAACCCCCAGTGCATCATGGGAATCCCCGGCAGCCTACGTCTATTGCAGCATAACTAAGGGAGGATTCAGGGTCACCTGGTCCAGCCCTAACTATATGCTTTAGCAAAAAGGAAAGTTTGAAGCCTAATCTTGAAAGTAGAGATAGTGTCTGTCTCCTGAATCCAAACTGGAAGCTGGTTCCACAGAAGAGGGGCCTGAAAACTGAAGGCTCTGCCTCCCATTCTACTTTTAAATACTCTAGGAACAACAAGTAGGCCTGCAGAGCGAGAGCGGAGCGCTCTAATAGGGTGATATGGTACTACAAGGTCATTAAGATAAGATGGGGCCTGATTATTTAAGACCTTGTATGTGAGGAGCAGGATTTTGAATTCTGGATTTAACAGGAAGCCAAAACAGGAGAAATCTGCTCTCTCTTTCTAGTCCCTGTCAGGACTCTTGCTGCAGCATTTTGGATCAGCTGAAGGCTTTTCAGGGAGTTTTTAGGACTTCCTGATAATAATGAATTACAGTCGTCCAGCCTGGAAGTAATAAATGCATGAACTAGTTTTTCAGCGTCACTCTGAGACAGGATATTTCTAACTTTAGAGATGTTGCACAAATGGAAGAAAGCAGTCTTACATATTTGTTTAATATGTGCGTTGAAGGACATGTCCTGGTCAAACATGACTCCAAGGTTCCTCACAGCGTTACTGGATGGCCTTACCTTGGCCTCCAGTAACGCTGTGAGGAACCTTGAAGTAAGCTTTTGAACCCTGTGGAACTCCATAATTAACCTCAGTGTGTGAAGAGGACTCTCCATTTACATGCACAAATTGGAGTCTATTAGATAGATATGATACAAACCACTGCAGCACAGTACCTGTAATACCTACAGCATGTTCTAATCGAGTCAGGTACTTCTGATTAGAGACCTTAGTTTTCACAGGAGCTACAGTATCCAGAGTCGTACGCAGTGAGGAGGTGAAATTATTAACAAGATGATCGACCTCTGTTGGGGTAGCGTTCAGATAGCTGCTCTGCTCTGTGTTGGTACAGGGCATTGGAGATGATAACAGTGGGTGGATTATATTCTTAAACTTAGTTACAGCGCTTTCAGAAAGACATCTACTGTGATAAAGTCTACTCTCCACTGCTGTGTAATCAATTATTGTAAATGTAAATGTTATCAGGAAATGATCAGACAGGAGAGGGTTTTCAGGAAACACTGTTAACTGTTCAGTTTCTATGCCATATGTTAAAACAAGATCTAGAGTGTGATTACAGTGGTGGGTGGGTTCTTTTACATCTTGAGAGGAGAAGTCTAATAACAGATTAAATGCCATGTTGAGGCTGTCATTTTTAGCATCCATCCATCTAGAGCTGATCACGAAAATAGATAAAGAGTCTGAAAAATCAGAAACTCGGGGTGAGGCCTGGGTGAATGATAGACGACAACAAATAAAACTTATTTTTAAGTTTTCAAGTTATGTGGATGCTAATGACCAAAAACATGTGAAGATAATATAAAATAGTAAAAGCAAACCAAACCAAACTACCTTGTTGGACATAGAAAGCATGCCTGAGCCTGCCAGTAAATTCCTTATCCATTAGCTTGAGACATGTGCAGACAAATGCTCAACACATACAATCATGTGCAAACACTGTCTCTGGAGACTAAGTCCAAAGAAGGAAACACAGCTCGTCCTTTGCTCCCAACAACATGAAATAGCAGCTTGGATCCAGACGCTGAAGGGATTAAAGTCTGTGGCATCACTGGAGGAATGCAGTGTTTTATCTCCTAAGTCCACTTTGTACAATATGAGGATCCATTTGATAAACAGAGATCAATTTTTTAACCACACATCTGGAAATGTCAAAACCTCCCATACAGTCCAGCAGGTGTTTCAACAGGAGAAGAGTAAAGTTTGAGCGTCATGTGCCAGTGGAGTCTTAACTTTATATGTGTGCATTTAAAGAGGTGTTTGGAAAGTGAGGTCTTACAAGGACTACTTGAGACTGCAGGTCATATTTGGATAAAACAATATATCATAATAATAACAATAATAATAATAATAATAAATTATGATACCCCCCCCCCCCCCCCCCCCCCACACACACACACACACACAAATTGCCACCTTATCATTGTGGAGGGGTTTGTGTGTCCCAGTGATTCCAGGGGCTATTTTGTCATAGTCGAAAGGCCATTCAGCCAACCCCTACGAACCTAGGAACTAACCCAAAGGAAAAAGTCTACTCTGCCCAGAATAGAGCCCCACCCTGGAGCCAGACCAAGGGAGGGAGCTCGAGGAGCCTTAGCCTGGAGCAGCCAGGAGAGGCCTGCCATAGAAGTCGGGTGTAATGTGTGTCAGGTGATGGTCAGGGGCGGCAGTCCTGGCGGTCTTATTAGTCGGATTCAGCTCAACTCAAAAGCTCCAGTCCAGAAGATCTTCAGCTCCCAACTCCTGCAGGGTTTTGACACCATTCTGAAGGAGGCTGGGTATATTGAATCCTAATGGGCCATGCTCTGCACTTTCATTGCTGAGGCTGCTGCAAGTAGCTGCAGCTGCCCCGATCTACACATACGGTATATATCGTGGGTTGGGTGCTGTTGTTCTCAACTGAGGATATAGTCTGGCAGTGGAAGGAATACTCCTTAATCCCACTGACACATGTTCTGTAGAGGAAGCAGAGTCTGGAAACAATGGGGTGAACTCAGGTCACTCAGGTATTTAAACAACTCCTTGGTGGCCAGGCCCCTCAGGTGGACTAGGCTTGACTTGTGTTCTTAAAGGCTCTGGATTTTGTAGGAGTGGCTTGGTTGGCATGCCTCTGTAACACTGTGCTGCAGAATCACACCCCAGCTCCCCAGCAGTGCTTGTGTAGTGGGTTAGATTTTGTAGGAGATGTTCTGTTCCTGCATGGTGTCTGTGAACACAGCATGAACATTCACCCCTCCCCTAGCTCTCTCATCAGAGGCTGGTTATAGGGAGCAGCTGTGGCCTACTCCCTGACTCTTGAAGGGTGGTAGGATCCCCACAGGAGGTCTGCAATTTGCTTTATAGTAGGGTGAACCCCAGATAACTGTTTTTCTCTCTTTTGTTGCAGGCCTACCCTGCGGCTGTCTTCTTGTCTTGTTGACTTGTGTTGTTTGGTTATTCTTTGTGTTTTGTGGTGTTTTGTGTTAACTTTATATTATATTTTAATCATGCTGTGTACCATTTGTGTGCGCGTCTCTGCTACACCTCACTTTGTTGGTGTCCAGCTTGGGTGTGCCTGATGGTGCTTTTAACTGGAGTTCTATTTTGGTGTTGGGATTTGGTGGGATTCTTTCTTATGCATGTGAGTGTAAAGACTGGGAAACAAGTATAAAGCTCCCTTTAAGCTGCAGTGAGAGTGGCTGTGAGGACTGCAGTGAGACATCACAGGTGAGTGGTGGTGGCACCCCTGGGCACTCCTCCCTGCAGGTTGCCTTCACAGGTGGCCGGTCTTTAGCTACATTAAAGGTTTGGTGTTACAAGTCCTGCCACTTAATTTGCCAGTTTTGTTTCTGCAGCTCTGTAGGATTTGCAGTTGTTTAATAAACTTTTTTTATTAACTTGATTGGCCATACCTCTGCTTTGTTAATAATGAACCTTCATGCCTTTGTAGCTGTTAAAACCTTTGCACTGGTTAATGTAATATTTCATGGGGTTAGATCCACTTCTAGGTGGCGTGGTCAGTACAATTTAGTTACCTTTATTGGTTTTCCTCTTTCACACCGCCACATTTGCACCTGGTGCAAACCAAACAGTAAGGGTTAGGTATAAGTACCTTGTGAAGCAAGTATTAATTTATGGTGACAGGGTAATTTAAAAAATAAAATCACAGAATCCGACTAATTGATTGTTTGACTGTTTTCTAGGGCACCTGTCAGTCATGGGCTCTTAGATTTGTCATCACTTTTGTCCCTATTATGTGGCCTCTGCCTGAACCCACTGCACCACCCCTGCACCTGAGGGTACAGCCCACAACCGCCACATATCTCCACCAACCGACTTAGGCCGTGGAACATCTGGCCTGCCTTGAGTGGGAGAGGAAATCTGGCACGACCATATTCTGCTTATCTGGGGGCGCACATGCCCACCTCCCAAGTGGTACCCCAGATAGTGTACGGTCCTCCATCCGACTGCAAGGCAAGGCAGATTTATTTAAGTCAACTCAAAGGGCTTTAGATTAACATTAAAATCATTACATTAAAAACAAGGTACATTAACAGGGCTGGGCTGGTAATCTGGCATACTGGTATTTGCCCTGTAGGCCGATCCACTTGAGCCAATGAGTAAATAGAATTTAGTTAAATAGAATTTTTGATTGTTGTTATTTTTGGTCACTTATTTGGGCTACAGGTTAGCTTGAAGGGCCGCTGTGAACCGACCCTACAAGCACAGACAGCTGTCCATTGGTATTACTATCAATTCTGTTGACACAACTGGCCCCTCCCCTACCTCCGAACTTAAGGTCAGGGGTTCGACTCCCAATCAAGGCTTCTTTATCAGTAAGGGTCCCAAGGTTGCATCCCCCATTCTAACCAAACCTACCTCGGATATGAGCGAGAGAGACATCAGTGAAACCATACCGCCTCACCAGGATTAACAAGGTCCATGTCAGGACCTTGTCTCATACTAATGAGAAGTGGGCTACTGGAATAAGAAGGCATAAGTGGGCAAGGGATGAGAACAGGGGCGCTTTTAGAATGCTACTGCGCATGTAACCCCACAGGAAGTGGCTACATGAAGAGAATGTGGGATGTGATACCCAACATCGGACTGACAGTGAAAAAAGTAGTAGCTCCTTGACCTATACACCCCCAAAGAGAGCACTCAGTGGCTCTTAGTGCAACCAATGTCCCGACGGAAGACTAGGGGGGATCATGCATTTGCCGCACCTAAACTTTGGAATAGCCTGCCGATTGATGTCCGTGCATCGGAACCCATTCAATCCTTCAAATCACGTTTAAAAAGCCACCTGTTTAAGCTAGCCTTTTAACAAATTATATTTTAACTTGTGCCATGCCACTTATCTGAAACTTTCCAGTAATAATAACTGTATTTTCTTTTTTTTTTCTATTGTTGTAACCCTGCAAATTTGGTTCTTGTGTGAAGCACTTTGATGTACCTTGGTCTTTTAAATGTGCTATAGAAATAAAATTGAAACTGAAACTCAGTGTTCCAACATTTGGAAGAACAACTGCTATCACAACTGGAGATTGATGAGGTACAGTACAAATGCTACAACAAGGGGGAGCCAGGACGTTAGATCAGGGGGAAGACATCATCACAGGGAACTCAAGATTGGGTACCAAGCCCCAAGTACAATTGAAGGAGCATTGAGTGAAATGACTTGAAAGATGTAATCATGGCAAAGTTGGAAACCTGGACCCTCCGTGGCCAATTAACATGAGTATGTGAAGTACTCTCTGAAGGGTTCCTGGGAGATGTGAATGCAGCATTACAGACAATTCCTTCTGCGACCATCGCAGAGGCTAATCAGTTGAGCTACACTACACCAGCAGTGATCAGGAGATGCTTGGCTACAAGATGAACAGCCACAAGGAGCAGTACTCTCCATGGAAAAAGAGACTAGAGGCCAAGATCAAGCCAATAGCAAAAGTCACCATCAAGTGCGGTATCTACCAAGGAAATGCCTGGTCCTCCTACTGTTCTGCACAGGCATGAATCCCCTCAGTGAGATCATTGACAAGACTGGCTACGGTTACCGACTACACAGTGGATCATCAGCTACTTCCACTATATGGGTGACATCAAGCTGTATGCCAGGAGTGAACAAGGAATCGATTCACTGATCCACACCAATAGAATCTACAGCAACAACAGAATCTCATTCAGACTGGGGAAGTATAGTCGGATGGTAACAAAGAGAGGGAAGGTAATCAGAACTGAGTGTATTGTACTACCAGAAGGCAACATTACAGTCATCAAAGACATCTAGTATCTGGGAATCCCACAGGCAAATGGGACCATGAGCTACAGCCACCTGCAGAGAGTAAGGAAAGTCCTGATGAGTTAGCTGAATAGGAAGAACAAGATTTTGGCAATCGACCTCTATACCCTGCGTGATCAAGGCATAGGTGTTGATTTACCCCTTTACCTGATCAGTGATCAGTTACGCTGCTGGGATAATCAGCTGGCCAAAGGAGGAGATAGCAGCCACTGATATCAAGACAAAGAAGGATGGAGGACTTCAAGCCAAATACAGCATCCTGAGATTGTACGCTAAGCAAATGGAAGGAGGCCGAGGACTAGTAAGTGTCAGAGTGTCAGTTGTACAGTCTGCTGTGCAGGACTATACAACAAACAGAAGGATGGATACAACTGACTGACTTAGTGAGTACCTCATGCAGAAGAAACCTGAGAAGAAAGAGGAGCAAAGAGAAGAATCTATCATGCAAGGACAAGCTCTGAGCACCAGATCCATAGCAGAATTATACTGCCGTATTTTTTTGGTCAATGACGTTTCAGTTTTCGTACATCGGATAATAAAGCACAATAAGCAAAACAAAACAGTCAGATATGTTGTTGCAGTATATTAATGTGTATTGTGTATTGTATTGTGGATGGATTAGCATCCTGCCTCCAGCTTCACTGTGTTTATGTTATGCTAACATAGCTGTATTGCTAGCGATCACGTAGCACATCATTATATACCAGCTAGCCCAACTTCAGTAACCCTACAAACTTTACTGCTGTTTAGTTTTCTGTCTTTATTTATGTTGGAAGTGATAGCAGAGCTGTACGTTTGAATTTGTTTCAGAAATCTCTGTCAGAACATGCTATGCCATGTTTAGGTGGAAGCTAGCAAGCTAACTTCCTGCTAACTTCCAACTCCGTTAAATTTAATAAATCCTGTTTTCATGGATGCCTGGATGTTAAACTTAATTGTTACACCTGGTAAAGCAGCAACGCTGATCATTTTATTACAGGTGAAAGAATTTAGACAGTTTTTAACTCTCAGGGATAATGCTCTGACAATCCATCAAGCGGTGCAGCTTCGTAACTCACCAAAGTCGTACTAAAACATTTTTGACAGATTTCTGAGCGCCGTGTACGACATAAAATTGGTTGAGGTCAGTAAGCACAACCAGAATTCATACATAAGGCGTACTGACGATTTTTGAGAAAATTAAAGGATTTTAAGTGCGCCTTATAGTGCGGAAAATACGGTATAAAATTTATTTTTATTACATTTGCTAACTTGCCAAAAAAGACACAGAGGCTGCCTCATAATTTTAAAAAAATCTCCATGTCCTTAAGGAGCCTAAGGTTGGCTGAGCCAAGGTGTTTTCTTCTATAGAAAAAAAGAATCAGCAGAGATGTGCAATTAGACATTTGTGATGACCCACTCCACGTGGTTTCCCTTCCAGCCTGTTTATATAAATATTTATATTAGAAATATATAATATAATTATATCATATAATATATAAAAGACCTCAGAGCTCGTCTGTCATGTGCCTCTCCTCCCTGAGATGCCCTTCTTGGATTTTGGCTTGGGTATGCAAACAACATTGCATTTCATTTCTGCACTCATCTACACTGCTGAGTGTACTGACCTGCACAGCCCATGGCCTGTTTGAATTCCTCTTTTGCTTTCTTTTTAATTAAAATAAACAGTTTCTTTTTTTAATTGGCATTTTGTGTGTACATCTCCCGAGCTGATTAAACAAGACAGAAATAGAGATGGACTGTTACAAAAAACAAAAAACGATGTTGTGCTTGTGTGTCAGCACACATATGGCAAGGTGTCTGCTGAGAGTCTGTGCCTTAATGGCATATATTAGAACATATGCTGTCCAATAAATAATGTACCAGGGCCGTAAGAGCCATGACCAGGGTGTGTGCAGACATTACATGCAGGAGACGTAACACCCAGGGACTTCTGACAGTTGAATTAATCATACAGGCCAGGAGGAGACTTTTGCTGTGATTTGGTGCTGTATAAATAAGACTGAATTGAACGGGGACAGTTACAACAGCAACATATCTTTTCTGGGTCACAAAAAATATCACTATTGTTATTACTAGGACTAGTATTCTGCCTAAAATAAAACTCACCCATAAATGGAGATTAAATGCAAGAAATAAATAACTGGAAAAGGTTCAATTTAATTTGATTTCATGACATGATAATTCTTGTCTTCCTCTTTCTTTTATAAATGCAGTAGATTTGAAATGTAGATCTAGATGGATAGATGTACAAGAGCAACATGTGGAACCCTGTGGCTACAACAAAAATGTAGATTCAAATAGAAGTACAGTGCCATTTTGAAGATGTTCAAAGCAACCCACTCCTTATACACAGGTCAATTAAAGGAATAGTTTTAAGTACAGCATCAAGTCAGTTAAACCTCTCGGATACTTGGAGGTTTGTTCATCAGTTTCAGCCGCTCTGATAATAATGGAATTACCAGCAGGTGCAATAGAGGGGCAACAACGAGGCAACACCAAAACTGGACTGGTTTTACAGGTGGAGGCCTTTTTCCTTTATATTATATTAAATTGTGTGTGATTTGTTTGTGTATGAATGCAGTTATGTTACGTGGACATGCCTCATGTGTCATGGTTGTGGGTCTTTCACCCAGCTTTTGAGTTTACTTTGTGATTTTTGATTCTTTGCTTTATTTATATGTCGTTGAGTTTATGTGTTATGCCGTGTTTGCTGGCCAGCTGCGTGTCTTGTCTCCTTTAGTTGTGTCCATGCTTCCCTCGTCTCCCCTGTCTGCCATGTGTGTTCTCTCCCAGCCCATCATGTCTCTCGCCCTCTCTGTCCCTCTGATCCCTGGGTTTTGCAGGTCTGTGTCTCAGTGTGTGTCGTGTTCCGTTTAGCTCCCCTCTTGCTCATTAGTTGATTTTGCTCACCTGTGCCTTGTTTTCCCCAGCTGTGTCCTGATGATCTTGTGTGTATTTCAGCCCTTTATTTTCCTCAGTTCTTTGTCGTGATCTCCCTCATTTCCCAGCTGTGTGCGCTGCCTGTTTGTTTAGTTCCACTTTTTCCTAGTTTGGTTTTTTGTAACACTTTAGTTTTTTTTGACAGTCTGTGTTTTGGGTCCTCTATCCTGCCCACTTTACATCGCTTTATGACATCATGTGGCTACATCTGACTACAACACACTATCCCAAGCCTCCTGTAATTCATTTAGATGCTAACTATTTCCTCGACAGGCCAGGTGTACCGAGGCACGCAATCAGCTGGCAAAGTAGATGTTTGCAAAACGCCATCACTGCTATTTTAGGCAATAAAATCATTTATTTTTTTCCAAGCACAACCAAACAGTTACTACGTGAACATCACACCACAAACACAACTGTTTCTTATCGAAACACAATTGAAAACTGACCATGACGCCAGCCCAACAGTGCTTTAGTGTAAATGTGCCGCTGACCATGACACTATAAATTCTGCATAAATTACATGTTTTTGCCTTTTTCATCTCTTTGTATGCAATAACCTGGTGATATGCCAGTAGGATTGTTTTTCATGTGTTACTGTTTTGACTTCTATCGTTTGATGTTTGAAGGCACACAGTGGCGACAAACAACTCCCCTCAAATGTCTTAAACCAAAAGTAATATTTTTGGTAATGTTTTGAAAATGTAAGTAGTACAACTACAGATATGTGTTTAATAATTTAGGAAGTAAAAGTAAAAGGGTGTTAAACAAATACTCGAGTAATGTATAGATAGCTGAAAAGTCTACCTAAGTACAGTAACTGCCAACTCTGGCCATTACAATTTTCTAATTTAGTGAATATGAGATCTTAAAAGAGTTAACCTCCTACTGAAAACAGTGCAACAGTTTCAACTAAACATAACATGCTCAAGCACTAAATCTAGACCCCGACTCCTCTGGTGGAAATCAAAATCAGTGATGCAAGTTTGTCTTTTCTTTGTTCCTTAAGTGAGTTTTGTTATTGTTTGATTCACCTGGGAGACAGTTTAGTCAAAAATCATAACCAGGTCATTTAGTGAATGAAGCCACACTTTCTCATACAGATAATCCTACAAGGATTCATTTTTCTGTGGAAAGAACAACAAAAACAAATGCCTATAAACTGTTAACACATGACCTATTGAACCTGCCAGATGGTTTCATGTTGTAACCTTTTAAAAACTCACAGAGTCCTGCCAGAAAGAGGACTGAAAATGAGGAAGTCACATGACCATTGCTTCTATGTGTCCTAATATGAGCTGTGTCCCAAAACGTAGGCTTCATCCTTCAGAGGACCCGGCATTCGCGGTCTACGTGGGCCGGGTCCTTCGAAGACCGAGAAGGCCGGAAGTGCGAGGCTGTGAAATGGGACGGTCTAACCTTCAGATCTGCGTCACCGCTAGGGATGGGTACCGGTATCGGTTCTGTCATAAACGGTAGTAACCAGACCGAAAAGCAGCGCACATTTCGGTGCTTTATTTCGGTGCTTTTGTTTTTTCCTGAGCTGTGATACACTTTAGATTCTAACCAATCATTTTACGTTTCCGAGGATAGTAGGCGGGCCCAGGTACGTACGTTCTTTTAGAGCAGAGCTAGAGGTCAAAGTCTGGCTGTACTTCACAGCAAAAGATGCAAACTCAGCAGCAACAAGTGCTCTAAGCTAATACTGTGATATTGTGCAAAGGAGGTAACACCTCGAATCCGATGAAACACCTGGCGACGCATAGCGTTTTTTTAAAAGCCGAGAAATGCGCCGTATTTGATAGCTTGCTGCGAGACCTCACACCGAGCGCATCTACTGCGGGTGTGGTGCCTGTTATCGGACCCGGAGTTAGCAACATCCCCCAAGAACCCGAAGAGGAGAGTCCTGGCCCCTAGCCCTGCCAGTGTAGCAGGAATGATGAGGATGATGATGCAGCAGCAGCCGTTCTTCTCTGCGTGAGTAGCTTCATGTTGTTCGTGTGTAATTTACGTTGAGTAGGCTAACCACGTTATTACATTAATGCATGTAAGGTGAACTAGCAAACACCGTCGTAGCTACATGCGGCTGTCTTCTTGTTGCAAAGTTACAAAATATAACAAAATCTCTATAATATATACAAATAGCACAGTTATAAATATCCCAGTATATAACACAAATTAAATCACTTCACCCGTGGCCTACTGGTGGTGGTCAGAGGGCCCGGTGGCGCCAGTGTCCGGCAGCCTCGCCTCTGTCAGTGCGCCCCAGGGCGGCTGTGGCTACAATGTAGCTTGCCATCACCAGTGTGTGAATGGGTGGATGATTGTGTATAGTGTAAAGCGCTATACAAATACAGACCATTTACCATTCTTCTGTTGGTGCTGCAGGTGCATCTCCATCTGTGATCAAAAGGTCTGGAAAAGGATGCACACAAACACACAATAATGCTATAAAACTGTGATAATAAGTGCAACAACAATAACAATAGACAATTATTATCATACAGCCACCTATTAATCACTTTTTAAGGTCATCTCTGAACCTCCTCAGTGCTGGTCCGGTTTCACCATTTTGGACATCTAAATCTACCCAGGTCAGTCCTAACTGGGGGTCGAGCACGGTGGCAAGGAAGTAGATCTGATGGCTAAACGGCTCTTCTGGATCCTTTTTGTCTGTGCAAATCTGCCAGAAAATTCCAGAGAACCGTTTCTCTAAGGATCTTTTCAGTGCCCTGACTATAGTTACGACCTGGGGCATTGCACTACCATCTTTATAAGATGATTCTTCAAGTCCAGAACAGTGGGGACCACCGTGCTAATAGTCACCTGATGATCACCTTCTGTAAGGTCTGTTGCCTCAGAAAAAGGCTCAAGCAAATCACAAAGGTCTTTCAGCTGAGCCCACTCTCGGGTTGAAAACACTAAATTCTCTGTATCGCTGCACATTTCAGGAATGGCCCTGTGGTCTAGTGTGATCAGAGCCTTTAACTGTCTGTAGGTGCTATTCCAGCGGGTGTTGTTTGCTGCTGGGATGGACTTATTGGAGCCAAAGTGTGACTCACACAAGTCTTTGTGGTTACTACTGCTGTGCAGCAGGGTTGTAAACTAACTGGCTTTGGCAATGGCTCTAGCTATTGCCTTTACCTATATCATCCCATCATTGATTATGAGCTGCAGCGAGTGGGCGAAGCAAGAAAGACGTTCACCCGTTGACCATGGATCAGAATCTTCTGCTTTGTTTCATCATCGAGGTTATCACTGCTGTCACCTTCAGGGTGCTCTACTTCTGGCATCCTGACTTTAAAGGCCTGCTTCATATTGGATGCATTATCCGTCAGAATGTAGCTTATTTTATGGCCAATGCCATACTCCTCCACTATGTTGTCAAATGCTGAGGCGATTCGTTCTTCCCTGTGAAACGCCTACATCCGTCCATCCATCTTCATCCACTTTATCCGGGGCCGGGTCGCGGGGCCAGCAGCCCAAGCAGAGATGCCCAGGCCTCCCTCTCCCCAGCCACCTCCTCCAGCTTATCTGGGGGAATACCAAGGTGTTCCCAGGCCAGCCGAGAGACATAATCTCTCCAGCGTGTCCTGGGTCTGCCCCGGGGCCTCCTCCCGGTGGGACATGCCCGGAACACCTCACCCAGGAGGCGCCCAGGAGGCATCCTTGTCAGATGCCCGAACCACCTCAGCTGGCTCCTTTTGATGTGGAGGAGCAGCGGCTCTACTCTGAGCCCCTCCCGGATGGCCGAACTTCTCACCCTACAGTCTACAGTCAAGCAAAAATGATTGTAAACTGTAAGAGTCCTTCTTCTTGCAGGCAACATGAGCGGTAACTCCCAGAAAAGACCGAAGCCTCCAGTCACACCAGAGGTCTGTTGTTATTGCTACATTTAGCTGGATTTCCAGGGCTTTGATTATGTCACCCTTCACTTTGGTGACAAGGTGATGTATCAGCTTCTCTGTCAAGGTGGTCCTAGACACAGGAGTGTATTTGCTATCCAGGACATTCAGGAAGTGTCTAAAATGTGGATTCTCAACGATAGACAGGGGGAGAGAGCATCCAACTATAAGGTCCTGGAGGGGAAAATAAGTGGATGCTTGGAGCAAACAATGATAATTGAGGCTGTGTGGGATTGACCGCTATCATTGATGTTGCAGATCCTGCTTTGTACTCCAAGTACCTACAAGACAGGGAAATAGGAATCTGTAAGATATGTGTTTCTATTCAACCACAACAAACTACTGTATCTTACAAGCACAGTAATTTTAAACCTAGGGCAGGTCTTTGCATACAAAATAACCTAATCCAATCCAGTGTGACACATTTATAGATCATTAGGCATAGCAATAATGAAAATACTGGAGTGTTCATAGTTGCAAGACCTTAAATAACAAGAACAAAAAAACAGTTGAATGAAATCTACAAAAAAAAAAATGTCTGTGCATTAACTTTGCATATTGCATTAAACCTCCTCATGCCAGTCAGCTATCAGACACAGCTGTATTGACAAGAAATGAACTACACCAATACAAAATAACTGTGTCTAATAATGACATGCTGCAGTGGCCCCTACACACTGGACTGGTTTAGTAGGACAACATAGTAGAAAACACCTAAACCGTGATAACCACATCAAACATGATCAATTTGTCGAATCAGTCAAAGATAGTCATAGTCAAAGATCCATAAGTTCAATTTTAGAACTTTAGGACTCAGTTTTGTCATCCATGGTATCTGGACCAGAGCCATAGACCGCTCTGATCTGGGCTTCACTGTCGAGAATGCTGCTGTTAGCCTAGCAATGTTATGGGGCACTCTTGAAACACCCGTCCTTCCTTACGAGTCAGCAACCACATAAATATGCCCATTAAAGTCGATAACAAACCACACCATACCAGCCCTTAAAGTGCTCACTGAAATGGTTTCAATATATTTCTGCTCAATGAATTCACCAAAATACCTAAAGTGAAAACTGTTTAAGTAGCTGATAGCCACTGCTAGCGCTAGCTACCTGTACTTAGCATGTAACGTTAGTTACAATCTTCACAAGTTAAATCTGCAGAGACGGTTGCAAAAAATCTGTCCCTAAACAATTTATACCGCTTGAAGAACACATTATAAATAACAATATTGTGGTGATGTGTGGGTGTTCATGTGCCAATGGGGTTTTGCCAGTAGGGGGCGCTGTATTTGAGAGGGCTCATGAATGCCTCTATGAAAGAAGACTGATTTGTGAATGAGATAATAAAATGTTTGGAGCAGACGCTCGCGAAACACAAGTGGATGCTGTGTAATTATTCAAAGCTATACGAAGACAACACATGGTACCAGGAGTGGGGTGGGTGAGCGGAAGCGATAGTAGCTCAAAGTTCTGTTTGAGATGGAAAGTTTGAAGCCTCCGGAAGGACTGAAACTGGTGGGGAATGTGGACAGCAACTGGCGGTGTTTTAAGCAGCAGTTTGAGCTGTACATGGCTGCCATGGGACTGGACTCTAAACCCGATGCCAGGAAAATTGCATTGCTGCTCACGGTAGCTGGTCCTCAAGCCATTGAAGTCTTCAACACGTTTGAGTTTGAGGAAGTTGGTGACAGGAATAAGTATGACAGAGTGATTGAAAAGTTTGATGCACACTGTTCACCACAGAAGAACACAGTATATGAAAGGTATGTTTTCCGATCTCGGATGCAGCAACCAGAAGAGACTTTTGATTGCTTTGTGACTGATTTGAAGCTGAAGGCACAGTCATGTGATTTTGGAGAGCTGAAAGATTCTATGGTTCGTGATCAAATTGTGTATGGGATCCATGATAAACGGACTAGAGAACGGCTGCTCAGAGATTCCAAGTTAACTCTGGATGAAGCAGAAAGACTGTGTCATGCAAGTGAGTTAGCCCTGCAGCATGCAAAGACATTTAATGAGACGAGCGTCGCTGCAGTACCTGATAGTGCAAGAATAGCTGTGGTTAAAAAGAAAATGAGGAAGAATATGTCGCAGAAGCCCAGCAAAGAGGATACAGTGTACTCCTGTAAGCGATGTGGTAGCAGACATGAACCTAGACAGTGTCCAGCTTATGGCAAAAGATGTTTGAAATGCGATGGAAAAAATCATTTTGCCAAACAATGTCTGTCGAAAGCCAAACCCAAATCAGTGCATGTAGTTGAAGAGACTGATTTAAGCGAGACTTTCTTTGTGGGCATAGTGTCACTTGAGGATGTAAAAAGTGAGCATAACGAAGCAGAGGACAGTGAGCGATGCTCAGATTATGAAGACACGTGGATTGTTTCACTCCCAATACAAGGAACTTTGGTGGCACTAAGGATTGATACAGGTGCGCAGGCGAACCTAATCAGCATGACAGAGATCCATGCCATGAAACCAAAGCCCAAAATAATAAAGAAAAGAGTACCTCTAAAAGACTACAATGGAAAGTATATTGAGAGCAGTGGTCAATGCAGGCTTAAAGTGACAATAAAACATAAAGATTATGATGTATTGTTTAATGTTGTTCCAGAAGGTCGTGAATCACTGCGTGACATCCAAAAGATTGAACCTAGTAGAAAGAGTGTATCACATCAGCTGTCCAGAAACAGAAAGTGGACAGCGAGGAGCAGTTGACTCCATTGTACAGCATTATGAGGATATCTTCAAAGGTTTGGGATGTCTACCATGCAATTACAGTATCCAGCTGAAAGAGGATGCAAAGCCAGTGATCCATGCACCACGTAGAGTCCCAGCTCCACTGAAGGACCGTTTAAAGAAAGAACTTAACAGGATGTTACAGTTGCAGGTCATTACAAAAGTGGAAGAACCGACTGCGTGGGTAAACTCAATGGTGTGTGTGGATAAAAGGAATAAAAACAATGATTTGAGAATATGCATGGACCCTGGCGATTTAAATCAAGCCATAAAACGTGAGCACTACCAGATACCAAAGCGTGAAGAGGTTGCAAGTGAAATGGCAGGTGCCAAATACTTCTCAAAGCTAGATGCAGCTCAGGGTTTTTGGCAAATAAAGCTGGACGAGAAAAGTTCAAAATACTGTACTTTCAATACACCTTTTGGCAGGTAGATTCCTCAGAATGCCATTTGGCATAATCTCAGCATCTGAGATTTTTCATCGTGCCATGGACAACATGTTAGAGGGTTTACAAGGTGTTCACTGTTATGTTGATGATGTGGTTATATGGGGCTCCACCCTACAGGAACATAATGAAAGACTGGTGAAGGTGCTGCAGCGGATGAGGGAGAATGGATTAAAGCTAAATCGTGACAAGTGTCATTTTGGTGTAAAGGAAATAACATTTCTGGGAGACAAATTCTCTGCTGGAGGTATTGAGCCAGATGAAAGAAAAGTAAAAGCCATCGCAACAATGCCACGCCCGACAGATAAGAGAGGTGTGCTCAGAGTGATGGGAATGATAAACTTTGTAGGAAAATTCATACCTAACTTGTCAGTGAGAACATCAGCACTAAGGGAGTTACTTCGTGATTCCATAGAATTTAAATGGTCAGCGAGGCATGAGCAAGAATGGAATGATTTAAAAACCACACTGACAACGCGCCCAGTGCTTGCATATTATGATCCAACTAAGAGTCTGAAAATCTCGACAGATGCCTCAAAGGATGGGCTTGGAGCTGTTTTACTTCAAGCTGAAGAGGGGAGCTGGAAACCAGTTGCTTATGCTTCTAGATCCATGACTAAGTCTGAAACCAGATATGCTCAGATTGAGAAAGAATGTCTCGGACTGGCATATGGACTTGATATTTTTCACTGTTATGTTTATGGTCTTCCTACCTTTACAGTTGAGACAGATCATCGTCCTTTGGTGTCAATCATTAAGAAACATCTGAACGAGATGTCGCCGAGGATTCAACGTCTCATGATGAAACTGCAAAGGTACAGCTTTGACTTGATATACACACCAGGAAAGCATTTAGCTTTAGCGGATGCACTGTCGCGAGCATCAGAGGTGTGTCACGCAAGCTCCACTGAGAAAGAAGTAGACGATCATGTTAATATGATAGTGGAGTCTCTGCCAGTGTCTGACGCAAAGATAAAACAAATATGCGAGGAGACAGCTGCAGACAGGGAGCTGCAAACGGTGATGGAAAATATCCAAGGAGACTGGCCCAAAGGGTCTTGTTCAAAGTATTATCATGTTAGATCGGAGCTCAATGTGGTAGATGGACTGCTGTTGAGAGGCAATAGGATTGTGATACCACATAGTCTGAGACAGCTGATACTTCAAAGAATACATGAGGGACATCTGGGAATAGAAAAGTGTAAAAGGAGAGCTAGAGACACTGTGTACTGGCCTGGCATTAATAAAGACATTGAGACCATGGTCGGAAAGTGTGAAACATGTAACAAGTTTCAGAGCAGACAGGCAAGAGAACCCATGATGATTCCTGAACTTCCTACAGCGCCTTGGAGGAAAGTCGGAACAGATTTATTTCATTTTAATGGGAAAGACTATCTGTTGGTGATAGATTATTACTCTAACTTTCCTGAGATTGCTCTGCTTACAAGTACAGCTGCTAATAATGTGATCACACATGTGAAGTCTATCTTTTCCAGGCATGGAATACCTGAAACTGTCATTAGTGACAATGGTCCTTGCTATAATTGCAAAGAATGGCAGAATTTCGCAAGAGAATACGGCTTTAAACATGTCACATCAAGTCCTCAACATCCACAGGCAAATGGCAAGGCTGAAAAAGGAGTGCATATCATCAAGCAGCTTCTGAAGAAGGCTACAGACAATCGATCAGATCCTTATTTAACTCTGCTGAACTACAGGACTGCTCCTCTTCACTGTGGTTTATCCCCTGCAGAATTGCTGATGAATCGTAAGCTACACACAACTTTGCCCTGCTATGCAGAAAGCAAGCAGAGTGAAGAAATTATAAAAAAGCAAGAATATCTGAAATGGAAGCAAAAACTGCAATACGACAAGGGAACAAGAGCACTTGGATTGCTTGCAAAGGATGATGTAGTGAGAATCCAAGATCAGAATGCATGGAGCAGGAAAGCCATTGTTCTTCAGGAAGCAGGTCCGAGATCATATGACGTAAGAACTGAAGAAGGTCATGTGTTCAGAAGGAACCGTCGTAACTTGCTGAAGACTAAAGAGACATTTCAGGAGGAACAATATGGTGAGGAAGATGAAAATGTTGATGTGTCACATGCAGAGACAGTGTCTGGTTTAAAACCACTGGATGGACATGAGCATGTGGAGAAAAGTGCAGTTGTCTCAGAACCTGTATTGAGGAGGTCAGAGCGTAAGGTCAAGAGACCAGTTAGGCTTAATCTGTAAAGCTATGACTGGATTTGTTTTTATCTTATATTCTGATGGTGTTGAGAGAAAAAAAAAATTGTTGTAATACAAATATGTGTATATGTTGATTCGTGGGACCTATGTTGTCAGAGAAAGGGGGATGTGGTGATGTGTGGGTGTTCATGTGCCAATGGGGTTTTGCCAGTAGGGGGCGCTGTATTTGAGAGGGCTCATGAATGCCTCTATGAAAGAAGACTGATTTGTGAATGAGATAATAAAATGTTTGGAGCAGACGCTCGCGAAACACAAGTGGATGCTGTGTAATTATTCAAAGCTATACGAAGACAACACAAATATTACATAAACATGACCTGGTCATCTGAGGTTGGAAAGGTGGGTAGAAGAGTTTGAAGATGCATAGATGGCTACTGGCTAGCTTACCTTTGAGGGTGTTTGCGCTCCAGGTGCCTGGTGAAGGTTGAGGTAGTCCCGGCTCAGTCAAGGAGACTTTGCAAAATCTGCATTTTGCCGAATGCTTCTCTTTTGCATTTGCCGAAAACTCTTTGTGTTCTATGAACGCAAACTTTATGAAAGACGAAGTCGCTGACATTTCTGTAACTTACTGACCGGGCATACTGCTCAATCTAATGGGTTGCATTTAGTTGTGTTTGAAGGGTGCGAAAGGCGAAATAATAATATCCCACAATGTGGAGGGATTTGAGCATGGCTGAGCCACTGTGTGTCGCTGTGTGAGAGCTGAGCAGCAAAAGGAAATTAAGTGAGGAGCCAGCTCTCGCTCAATGGGAGTCGACTATTCTGATTCACTGCAAAGCACTCTCTAAGCACGGCTCTTAGAGCTAAAGCTTTTGCGCATGACACATTATCGAACGTTACGCTGTGTGTCATGGATACTGTTGACTCCAAATCTCCCGACCACTATGTTGATATAAGACAGCAAGACCGAGACAGCGAGACCATGTAAAAGTGGACCGGTCTCGAGACATCCAACTGGCAACGTCAGATTGTGTATGATTATTCAGAAAAAAGTTAAAGGCTTTTAAGGAGAAAGAATAAAATATTAGGATGCTTTGAAATATGAAACAGTGGTCTTGGTGGGTATTTTCATCAGGAACAAAGTGCTAGTCACTCAGAATGTCTCTGTCAGGCACCCCTGAGTTTCTCAGGCCCCTAGTTTACCATTTGATTAACCCTGACCTCTGAGAATAAACCTTCAGTCAGAATTTCCACACTAACAACTGGGAGTGCTGCTCCATCTAGCCTAAACAAACACAGAGTAACCACTGCAGGCACCTGTCACTCATGAAATGCCACCATCCTCTAACCTGTAGTTTACCTCCAGTACTTAAGAAAACCGTGACTGTAATACGAGGAGATGTGAGGAGTCAGCTGCTGTTCTCTTGGCCAAGTCCAGTGGAGCTAAACGGAACCTGTTTTCACTGGATGAGCGACTAGTCTCCCTCAATTCTGAAGCCAAAAGCCGCACCTAAGTTTCTGCTGTCCTACATTATTGACAGCACCTCAGTGTTTCAATTATCAAGGTCTGTGTGCAGCGTTTTATCTCTGACCTGACCACAGAGAGGTCTCTTACTGTGAAGGATCCTGCTAAGGACATACTTGTGCTGATGGGGCCCTCTGGTGTCAATGAGGCGAAAGTCCCATGTTGATCACAGCAGTTAAAAAGTGCAACAAGCGACATTATAGTGTTTTTATTTGCACATTGGTTCTATATTTTTCTTTGTTTTTTCATTATTTCTTTCTTATTCAAATGCACAATCAGAGGCAGAACATGCAAACATAGAAAACCCTTTGCTATCTAACAAGGTTATTATAGCTGACTAAAACAACACTATGAAATAAAACTAAATGTTAGTTAACTAAAATACAAATAAAAACTAACTGAAATGATTTTGTGAAGTAAAATAAAATACAAATAGAGAGGAAATATCTTTCGTTTTTGTAGTTTTTGTTTGTCTGTTAAAAACAAACATGCCTGATCAGGCACTGATGAAATAAAACTAGTTAGAAAAAACTATAATAACACTTCTGACCACTTCCTGCACCACCACCATTTTTTCCGAGTCCATAACAATGAAAGCAGAAGCAACTAATAAAAAAATGTCCCAAGCTGAATGTAGTAAAACCTGTGTCAGCACTCGCCTCCCAGGTGGTCTGTCTGACAATCACTGCTTAAACTGCTGGCGTATTTCCAGAGGCTCGATGCATACATACACATCTCACACCCTCCTCGCTTTTATCTCTCACCTGTCAGTCATCCATGGCTCCTGGTGCTTCAGGGGCTACAGACCTGTCAGAACTCCAACGCCCCATCAAAGAAAAATCCTCACTTCCATCCCAACCCCTACATTACCCCATCCTTCTTAGACCTGCCAAACAAAAATAAAGTAACAATGAAGAAAGAGTGGCCAGTGCTCCTGCTTTGCAGAACAGTCAGTGGATATCCAATTGTCACTCACAGTGTTGGGCCTTTAATCCTATTGTTTCTCTGACAGGATTACTCTCTGTGGTCCCTCTCTCCCTGTGGCTGCACACAGGAGAAAGGCCAGATTAAGGAGATTAGTGTCTATCCTCCTGACTTGTCAAACCAGGATGTAAGGAACCATTGACTCTCTTAGAAACCCTGAATGAGCAGAGGCATAGAGTTGCCTAAAGAAGTCATGAAAGGCAGTGAACAAGCCAAAATCCCTGAAAGGACGATGTGATTTGTTTGCTTTTGTTCCCTTCAACTGAACTGAAAGGTTCAAAGAGATGGCCATGGGGAGAACAGCAAGCCAGCAGAGAAGGAAGGACACAGAGGAGGAAATTCAGAGTTTGACCAATTAGACTATGTCGCTCTAAAGAAAATTATGATGGTCAGTTGAAGCAGGGTTATTCTGTTGACAGGGCCTATTATACTGGATCAAGGTCTACACTTAGCACTGCATATTATAGAGAAGACTATTTCTCCATTCATTCGCAGTCAGAACTAAACTGAGGCCAGTGTGTCCAAGTCTTTATTCAGAGAGAACTGACATTTTCTTTGAAACTTTGATTGAAATCATACCGGACTAAAGGTGACATATGTATTACACAATCTTTAATGGTCTACGTGCATTAAAGCCTTTCTTTTTCTTGCTTATTTACGTGGTGTAGTGGTGGTTGGGGGCGGGGCTTGGAAGTTAATATGTAAAACCTTTTTTTTTTTCATTTTCACATATGGTGGAATTTTAATGCCGATGCAAATCTTGGAAATGCTTCAGCTATGTGCCCTTTGATATTTCTATGCTCAAAATGAATGGGACCTATACTATGAGAGAAATGATCCAACTCTCCCACCTTGCAACACTGGCGACAGAAGTCGCGAACAGCAAGGAAAGTGACTAAACAAAGATCCAATCCCGGTTAGGAAAACAGGGGCAGACCAATGGCATCATGTAGGACCACTCTATGGAACGAATCGCTGAAGCTGGGCTGAGCTTGTTTCGTTTTGGCTAACCCTACTGGGCGACGCTTTGTTGACAAGGCCACTGTTAAGAGGCAGTTCAGTTATTAATAATACGGAAGGTGATGGGGTCACTGAAGCGCAACGCTGGACAGAAAAGGCCACCAACGTCCATCACAGTGACAGAGGTAGTAGCCAACATAAAGTCAACTGACTTTTTTCAACAGCTTTAATGTTAATGTTAGTTAGCATGAGTTTATTGTGTAGCTAAAACGATGAAGAACGGCTAGCCTCAAGTTAGTCGTTCGTTTTGAAAACTGTATCCTTTGAAGGCTAGTTTTTGTAACGATGGCACTAACAGTGCTGTTAAAGTACAATTAGTTCAGACTTACTTGCGAAATATTTGCAGATAAAAGCAGTAGCAGTAGTAATCATCGCGGCACAAGGAGTTATCTGATGGTCTATCTTATGTCTCATTTAAAAAAGTGAAAATAGTTGACATTCCTTATCGTGTGAGCAGGCGTAAAGTCAGGAAGAGCGTTATTGTTGCTTTCATTTCCTTGAAGCATTTTTCACTCATAGTGTCTGCAGCGTGACCATATTTGTCCTGACGGATCAGTCAGCGTCACACAAATAAAATAAAAGTACACATTGGGATCTGAATATACCACCTGATTTAGCTGTATTAAATATTATAGAAGACTGCAGCCTATAATCTATATTTGCTGATTTTTAGCAAAAAAAAGTTTGGGAACAAACAGACAGAAATGAGGCAGGTCAAATCGTCTTGGGTTTCACACATGTGCAGTACTGGAACATAAGCGTTTTCAGCCGTTTCAATGTGGACGCACAACTCTGTGAAAATGACTGAAAACGACAGTGTGGACTAAAAACTAAATAGAAATAATACATGAACTATCACAAGGCTAACTTGAGATGAATACCAAATTATACTCAGTGCGCTGGGTCAGAGACCCAGCCTGTGACAATTATTTTGTGTAGTTTTGTTTTTACTGTCTAAGAATATTCTATAAAGCCATTTTTCAAAAAATGCCTCTCTGTGCAAAATGGGTTTAAACATGAACAGCTGTGGGATGCTGTTTATCCATGATTCGGACAGCCCAACACGTGCTCCCGACGCTGGGAAAACAAATTCTGTCGGGGAGGCCTACCTTGGCACCACCGTTGTGCAGGTGAAGCCAAAGGCAAGATATGCTTCATCATATTTTCTAGTCTTTGGCTTGGAAGGATATTTGGCAATGCTTCATCTTCTCCTTTGCGTTTGTTTGGAAGACCCGTCAAAAAGCCTGTCCATTATGCTAGCAGTGTCCAAGCAATCTTCTTTTTAATTCACACTGCGCCCCCGCAGTGATCAGCTGCACCACAGACACTTCATACCTCATCTCAGGAGAAAAACTGAAAGAACAACATAAAAAAGGAGAAAACGTACCTCAGAAACATGGCCAACATCTGTTTGATTAGACTAAGAAATAATGGTTGACCATTTTCAGGTGCTCGCCTAACCTTCAGTAGTTGTTCGAGGTCATCGAAACGCTTTGGTTTTATATATCGAGTTTCCTTCGATTGATAATCTGTCTCGTATTGAAATTGGTCTTTGGTCAGTTTTGCCTGTTGCAGAATTTCAGGGTCGCTCTTGTTGACTTTAATAGCCACGATCTGTCTGTTTGCTCTGTGAATTGGTTAGAAACAAAACTGAACTTGTTTTGGTTTCTTTTGTAAAATGCTCTGAAAACATCTCGAAAGGGTTTGGGTTGGTGTCAGGTCAACGTCCGTTATGCCATAAAGTATAATGGGTGAGCGCTCGTATTATGGGTTTTGGGATCAAAGCAAAGCTACCGCGTCACAAGGGATCAAAGTGATTCTAATGTATGCACAGGCGCACACACACGTTTGTTTGTGTAATATTGTTCACACTAAATTTGACCATAGGCAATTTAATATGAGTCAATCAAAGAAAATGTTAGTTTTGGAGAATTTTGAAATTACGAAACTGACAATTACGAGAATTTTTGTTCGTGTATTTTTTTTCTTTTGCATAACATGTCAAGCTTTTCTGTATATAGCCATGTCGTAGATTTCGGAGCAAACAAGAAATTGATGAAAATGTTCTATTGTATTTTAACAATCATCAACTTCATATGCAGGTTTCGTACAGGTGCTTGAAATCCTTGAAAAACCTTGGATATATTGTAGTGCACGGGTGTGGGGCGTGTCTCATGGGTGTGGTAGATGATAAATGTGGTTGCACTCACCTGTTCACAGCACCTGATGTTGATGAGCAGAAAGGTAGGGTGAGCATGAGGCAAAACTTTCTGTTGACTGCAGCTTGAATGATTTTGATGTATTTTAACTGTAACTTGATGGTTTTTGTATATTTGTGCACTAATTGATGCCATAGACCAGGTTGTAATTTGACATAGTAGTTAGTGCAGTTATTGGAGAGTTGCAGTTATTTGTTTGTGCAGTCTGTGCATTTGTTTAATAGTTAATCCCATGTGCTGATTTGTATATTGGACAGTTGCATGTGGAATATAAGGAGCAAATGGTACAGAAGTGTATTTTATGCGTTTATTGTTGCGCGTCATCTGTGTCCTCATGTTTAGCCTGCTGCGGCCATTGGTTGGTTGAGCCACAACACTTATAAAGCAGAGGAAGAAAGTTAATCACGTCACCTTAAATTGGTCATGTGATGTGGACACACCGGTACATCTGTCAGCAGCATCAACATGTTTTTAAACAGAAGTTTTTATTCTGCTGATACTCAGTGTTTCTCCAGAAGAGTAAATACTTTGTTATGCTGCTGTTTGTGTGTTTTCAGGTCAACGTGGCGACACCAGACGAAATCATCGTCCTGTCAGACTCCGATTGACCTTTAACCTCTGAACTCTGATTAGCTTCTCACCTGCTCTCTTTGGTCAACTTCCAGAGGTTACACATCCTCCTCTTCCAGCTCGTGTTCGATGCAGAGACTTCATTTTCTTCCGTTTCTGCAAACTATTTTGACAAAGTCCACCAGAGCCATTTACAGCAGAAGAAGTCTGAGAGGTTTGGAGCATGTTTGTGATTACAGGATAGTTATACCATGACAGTCTGCCTCTGGAGGGAGGCAGCCGTTTACAACTTGAACGTGGGAGACCACATCAGCCTCTCCCACATGAAGTGGAGCCAATCCTCGTATGACTTACAGCTGCACAGCACAGCATTTACAAGGATTGTAAACAAATGTTTAGAAATAGATTTTCAGATTTGACATAATATTATATATCATCATTGTTGTGGCCACAACAGAAATGCCAAGCCAGCTGGAGGTTTTGCTGGAGAATGGACAAAGCCTGTACATTGACAGTGAGCTGTGGAGTCCCTTTGATAAGGAACTAGAGGCAATAGTCAAAGTTAATGTTAAAATAAAGGGGAAGCAAATTGTACAGATTCAAAAAAAAGCAGTGTGAATAATTTAAACAAAATGTACTGTTCCTATGTTCAGTTTCTTTGAAAATATGACAGATTGTATTTTATAAATGAAAAAGAATGACATTCAGTATTTATAATTTTTAATGACATTTTGCTAAGTTCTGTACCGTAGTTAACAGAGTATTCTCCAATGTTAAGTATTTATTTTTTAAAAATTCTAATAATCTTATATTTGTGTTTGTTTTTAATTTTTTAGAACACTGGAAGGCTAGAAATGTTTTTCTTTTGAAAAGAAGAATAACAGAACAGATCAAGGCTTAATGTTTTATTTTGTAGATAATAAAGGGGGCAGGTCTATCAACAATATTTTATTTGTACCTTTTGAAAAAGCCAACAAATTCCTTTTATTATTAATTTTAACATTCCTGCTGTTTTAATTTTTAATTCAAATGATTGTGGAAGGGCAAAATGATGAACTCGAGATTTCTGGGTGGATATGATATCAGAACAGGACACAGAACAGAAAGATGATTTTTACATTTTTACATCATGGACAATAGCTACCAAAGCAGAGTACAGCACAGTTGTTAAAATTAGAGTACAAACAGTGCAGGATACTGAAAAATGTTTAAATAGTTAGGAATATTTAGAATAATTAGCAAAAGGCAGACTTTGTATCGTACCTGTGCATTAAAAAGTAGACATGTCTGGTTTAGTGATGGGATTTCCGGCTCTTTTTAGTGAGCCCGAACCGGCTCTTCAGGTTGTTTTGTTGCTTTCATTAATTTATTATTAACAATAATATAAAATTAAGCATAAAAGGAATTACTAATGTGCCAAAAAAAGTGGTTTTATTTGTATATGTTTATATATAAATATATACGGTGGCCCCTAGAGACAAAACACGTACAAACTCTAAAACACATTTCTAGCATGAACTGAACTTCCAAAACAGCTACCTAGATCACTTAAATTACACAATTGAAAGCATGTGTGTATTGTTTGTGTATTTATACACAAGCAACATATTCATATATAGTCAAATAATTTAAAATATATATATTTTTTAAAAAGTTCATTTACCTGTTACTACCACACACCAAATCCGGTCGTTGGTACTTGCTGGCTTGTGTAGCCACTGGGTAACAAAGCTCAACACTGCCACTAGCATCCTGGAGCACTTCTGTTGTCTTTTGTACGTGTTTTGAGTTTTTATGTGCTTCGGAGTTCGTACGTGATTTGAAGCTTGTACATGCTTTGTCTCTAGCGGCCACCGTAAATATACTTTTATTTATTCACTCCACATAAAATGTAATAAATAAATCATATAATACAAAAATCAACTATTCACATTTCAACTTTTAACTATTTAAATTTTCAGCTTTTTCCTTTTAGAAATTTAAAGTGAAACCCACTGGGCTCTGTGGGTTTTTGCAGCAGCTCTACCTGTACTAGATGCACCTGCTCCTTGTCTTTTCTATCTCTGACTTTATGTCCTCTACAAGAGTTTTTTTTTGCTGGTTCTTCAAATGTTCAATAAAAACATGTATGCTAATTCATAACGAAGAAAGCTTTGTAATGAAGACTGTCATTTCCTTACATAACAAGATGGCGCCAGTGTTCACGGCAAGCCGTCTCCTCCGTTTTTGTTTGTTGTTTATTGTCCTTCTCTCTATGTGCTGCCCTGATGTCTCCACGTTACTTGTCTATGATCGCCAAACTCTTTTGAATCTCCGCCCTTTGGACTACCAGACACAAGATTTTAAATGGAGATCTGACGATCCTCCTCCGCTTTCGAAGGACTTTCCTGATTACCTCCGCCACTTACCATCTACCTTCTCTCAAAGGAAATGTTCACGGAGACGGGGTAAACGTGGCGGCATCCGTGTTCGTATCAAGGCCCTTTTAAAGTCCTATGTTGCAATAAATGATCGCTATTCTACAAACATTCTGTCATGTATTTCTGCCCTCCGGGACCATGCTAACTTCAGACTGTTCTGTCATCGCTGGATTCGCCCTGTCGGACCTTATGGTTACCTGGACCTCCCAGCTGATCTTCCACCCGGTCGGTGCTGGGTGCGGTCCTCCAGAGGAGGCGTGAATCTGCTGCGGCATTCTCCTACCAGTAACAGTGTGACCACTCTCCGTATGGCCTTATTAAATACAAGGTCACTGACGAATAAGACTTTTATTTTAAATGACCTTATTCTATCGTCGGGACTGGATTTCTTATTCCTGACGGAAGCTTGGCTTCGCCCCGGCGAACTTTTTCCCTTCTCGGAGCTGCTCCCACCTGACCACGCTTTTATTAGCTCACCCCGGACCACTGGAAGAGGTGGAGGGCTAGCTTCAGTTTTTAAAAACAAACTTCGATGTCGGCAGCTGCCACCTGTTCTGTACCCCAGTTTCGAGGTGCAGTTATTGGAAGTGAACTGCGTCCCCTCCATCCTCTGCGCTGTGGTGTATCGTCCCCCGAAACTTATTAAGGATTTTCTTCCAGAATTTGCTGATCTACTGGGGAGCCTTCTGCTACGTTATGACCGTATATTAATTGTTGGTGACTTCAACATTCATGTTTGCTGTGAGGACAGTTCGCTAGCTAAGGATTTCCTCGCTCTTATTAGCACCCTCAATCTCACCCAGTGGGTAAGTGAACCAACTCACACTAAAGGTCATATACTTGATTTGGTCTTATGGTCTGGATATTTGCATCACGGACATAGAGGACTCTGGGATTTCAGATCACTTTCCGGTTTTGTTTAATACTGTAGCGAGCGATGTGGATTTGAACAGTGATGGCCCTGTGCGGCAATCGCGCACGATTAACTCCCAGTCAATCGCCCACTTCATTGATGCTTTCCTTGACTCTCCCCTCTCTGATGCTAACTGTAATGGGGTTTTATCAGCGGATGAGCTTGCTAACCTCTTTTATACTACATGCGCTGACATCCTTAATTCTGTGGCACCTCTGAGAATTAAACGTGCCAAATCCTCACAACCCTGGCTAAATGATACTACTCGCGCCCTTAGGCGTGAATGTCGTCGTGCTGAAAGAAAATGGAGGAAAGACAAACTCCACGTCTCTCTGGACATCCTCCATAATTGTCTAAGTATCAAAAGTCTGTTAAAGCTGCCAAATCTGCCTTTTTGTCTAGCATTATTATGACTAATAGCCACAACCCCCGAGCACTTTTTAATACTTTTAACTCTGTGGTAAACCCTAGCACTACCACTTATAGGGATGCCTCCCCTGCTCTTTGTGATAAATTCTTAAAGTATTTCTCTGATAAAATCTCAGCTCTAAGGGCTTCTCATCCATCTCACCCATCATCAGTTTTAGACCCAGTTCCAGCTTCTGAATGCTTGACTGTCTTTCAACAGTTTGAGCCAGTGTCTTATTCTGCTTTAAAAGATATAATTGATCATCTCAAAATCTCTGGTTCCCCGCATGATATTCTTCCTTCTCGTTTCTTTAAGGAAGCTTTACATGTTATTGGGTGACTGTAGCTCAGGTGGTAGAGCAGGTCATCTACTGATCGGAAGGTTGGTGGTTCGATTCCCGGCTTCCCCTAGTCTGCATGCCAAATATCCTTGGGCAAGATACTAACCCGAAATTGCTCTCCGATGCATTCATCGGAGTATGAATGTGTGTGAATGTCAGTTGTGTGAATGGGTGAATGCACAAGTTGTGTAAAGTGCTTTGAGTGCTCAGAAGAGTGGAAAAGCGCTATATAAGAACCAGTCAATTTACCATTGGTCCTTGTATCTTATCTCTGCTGAATGCATCATTGTCATCAGGTTGTGTACCGTCTCTCCAAGCATGCTGTTGTGCAACCTATTATGAAAAAGAAAAATCTTGACCCTAATGCTCTCACTAACTACAGGCCGATCTCCAAACTCCCTTTTATTTCCAAAATATTGGAAAAGGTAGTTCTAAAACAACTTCAGGCCTTTTTAGATGCAAATGGTATTAATGACAAGTTTCAGTCTGGTTTGAAACCTCGCCACAGCACAGAGACAGCCTTACTTAGAGTTTTTAATGATCTTCTTTTAACTGTAGATTCTGGATATTCTGTGGTCTTAGTTTTATTTGACTTGACTGCTGCTTTGACACGGTTAACCACAACATTCTTCTATCAAGATTGGAACATGTTGTTGGTCTCAAAGGTTTTATCTTGGTTTAAATCCTACCTCTCAGAGAGGCCGTTCTCTGTTGCTATGGGGCAACACTCCTCGGCTTCTGCCCCTATTTATTGTGGTGTGCCTCAAGGGTCCGTGCTCGGTCCTGCTCTTTTCTCTTTGTAATGTTGCCGTTGGGATTAATTTTTAGAAAACATAACATCTCCTTTCACTGTTATGCCGATGATATCCAGATTTATTTACCTTTGAAATCCGATGTGTCTGCATTCCCTGATTGCCCTTCTATGTATTTAAGCCTTGTGTTTCAGTGTGTCATGGTCGCGATCTTCCCCCCCGTTGTAAATAGTTTGACGCCTTATTTTTATTTTCCTGCGTTGCACCCCGGTTGCCTAGGCCGGGGTGTAACATATGGGGGCTCGTCCGGGATCGCTGGAGGGTCCGAAGGAGGGACAGCTTCGGCCTTCTGTCTTCGCTGGAGGATCCGAGGGACCGCTCCAGCCTTCTGCAGCTGGTGGGCTGCGTGTCCGTGTGTGCAGCTGGTGGGCTGCGTGTCCGTGTGTGCAGCTGGTGGGCTGCGTGTCCGTGTGTGCAGCTGGTGGGCTGCGTGTCCGTGTGTGCAGCTGGTGGGCTGCTCATCCGCCTTCGCTGGAGCGTCCGAGGGACCGCTCCAGCCTTCATCCGCCTTCGCTGGATGGTCCGTGGGACCGCTCCAGCCTTCGTCGTCCGCTGGAGGGTCGGTGGGGCCGCTCCAGCCGTCATCAGCTTCGTCTGCCTTCGCTTCAGCCATCCGCCTTCGCTGGAGCGGTCCCTCGGACGCTCCAGCGAAGGCGGAGCGTCCGAGGTGCAACGCAGGAAAATAAAAATAAGGCGTCAAACTATTTACAACGGGGGGGAAGATCGCGACCATGACACACTGAAACACAAGGCTTAAATACATAGAAGGGCAATCAGGGAATGGACAACAGGAGGGAAACACAGCTGGGGCAAATTAGACCTGACGAGACAGGGAAACGTAAACTGAAAACACTAAGATAACACAGACTTTCAAAGTAAAACAGGAAACACATAACAGTCACGCCAAAAGCAACACACCGACAACACCAAAACGTAACAGTTCCCCCCACCCAAAAATCAAACATTTAACACCAAGTGAAAAGTTTGATCCAGACAGAAAAATAAAAATAATCCCAAAACGAGATTTAAAGCAAAATACCACATTTATTTACATCACCAAACACCAGACGTCAAACTATTTACAACGGGGGGAAGATCGCGACCATGACACACTGAAACACAAGGCTTAAATACATAGAAGGGCAATCAGGGAATGGACAACAGGAGGGAAACACAGCTGGGGCAAATTAGACCTGACGAGACAGGGAAACGTAAACTGAAAACACTAAGATAACACAGACTTTCAAAGTAAAACAGGAAACACATAACAGTCACGCCAAAAGCAACACACCGACAACACCAAAACGTAACAGTTCCCCCCACCCAAAAATCAAACATTTAACACCAAGTGAAAAGTTTGATCCAGACAGACGAAGCCGATGAAGGCTGGAGCGGTCCCACTGACCCTCCAGCAGACGACGAAGGCTGGAGCAGTCCCACGGACCCTCCAGCGAAGGCGGATGAAGGCTGGAGCGGTCCCACGGACCCTCCAGCGACGACAAAGGCTGGGGCGGTCCCACGGACCCTCCAGCGACGACAAAGGCTGGGGCGGTCCCACGGACCCTCCCCTCAGCGAAGGCAGACGAAGCTGATGAAGGCTGGAGCGGTCCCACTGACCCTCCAGCAGACGACGAAGGCTGGAGCGGTCCCACGGACCCTCCAGCGAAGGCGGATGAAGGCTGGAGCGGTCCCACGGACCCTCCAGCGACGACAAAGGCTGGGGCGGTCCCACGGACCCTCCCCCCAGCGAAGGCGGATGAAGGCAGACGAAGCTGATGGAGGCTGGAGCGGTCGCACGGACCCTCCAGCAGACGACGAAGGCTGGTGCGGTCCCCCGGACCCTCCAGCAGAGGCGGATGAAGGCTGGAGCGGTCCCTCGGACGCTCCAGCGAAGGCGGATGGCTGAAGCGAAGGCAGACGAAGCTGATGACGGCTGGAGCGGCCCCACCGACCCTCCAGCGGACGACGAAGGCTGGAGCGGTCCCACGGACCATCCAGCGAAGGCGGATGAAGGCTGGAGCGGTCCCTCGGACGCTCCAGCGAAGGCGGATGAGCAGCCCACCAGCTGCACACACGGACACGCAGCCCACCAGCTGCACACACGGACACGCAGCCCACCAGCTGCACACACGGACACGCAGCCCACCAGCTGCACACACGGACACGCAGCCCACCAGCTGCAGAAGGCTGGAGCGGTCCCTCGGATCCTCCAGCGAAGACAGAAGGCCGAAGCTGTCCCTCCTTCGGACCCTCCAGCGATCCCGGACGAGCCCCCATATGTTACACCCCGGCCTAGGCAACCGGGGTGCAACGCAGGAAAATAAAAATAAGGCGTCAAACTATTTACAACGGGGGGGAAGATCGCGACCATGACACACTGAAACACAAGGCTTAAATACATAGAAGGGCAATCAGGGAATGGACAACAGGAGGGAAACACAGCTGGGGCAAATTAGACCTGACGAGACAGGGAAACGTAAACTGAAAACACTAAGATAACACAGACTTTCAAAGTAAAACAGGAAACACATAACAGTCACGCCAAAAGCAACACACCGACAACACCAAAACGTAACACTTTGCAACCTCTGTTCAACTGTTTGCATGAAGTAAAAATTTGGTTATCACATAATTTTCTTACATTGAACGAGAATAAGACCGAAATCATAGTCTTTGGTAGTCACACTCCGCTAGACCAGTTAGCTGATGCCCTAGGCCCTCTCGCTAGCCATCTCTCGCTCACTGTAAGAAACCTCGGAGTGTTCCTGGATGGCTCTTTTAAACTCGAGAAACAGGTGTCCACTGTGGTAAAAAAACAGCTTTTACCAGTTGTGTCAGATTTCCAAAGCAAAGCCGTTCCTTCCTTTAAAAGATCTTGAAAAGCTTATCCACGCATTTATTACATCCAGATCGGACTACTGTAACTCCCTCTACTCGGGCCTCCAACACTCCTCTCTTTGCCGGCTCCAGTTAATTCAAAATGCAGCTGCGCGTCTTTTAACAGGTACGAGAATTCATGAACACATAACTCCAATTTTAGCCAAATTACATTGGCTCCCTGTTAAATATCGTATAGATTTTAAAATTTTTTTGTTCACTTTTAATATTTTGAATAATTTAGCGCCCAGTTATCTTTCTGATTTACTCCATTCATACAATCCCAACAGAGCACTTAGATCATCCAACCATAGGCTCCTAGCACAACCTAGGACTCGAATGAAGTCGAGAGGCGACCGGGCCTTTGCATCCGTGGCACCCAGACTCTGGAATAACCTCCCCGTTCATATTCGCACTGCCGAGTCTATCCAGTCTTTTAAATTACGTCTTAAAACTTATTTTTTTACTTTGGCTTTTGATTCTGTCTAGTTGGCTGTTTTAGCTTGTTGCGTTGTTACCTATTGTTTGTTGTCCTCTTCTATTGTTTGTTTTAACTGTCTCATGTTTTTATTGACTGTGAAGCACTATGGTCAACACTGTTGTTTTTAATATGTGCTATATAAATAAATTTTTGATTTGATTTGATTTGTCATTTCCAAAACACTGCCCCCCCGCGTCCGCAGCGCTGTTGAAAAGGCTGTGGAAGTCCCTGTATTAAACACGTAGACCTGTGACACAAAAATCACCAAACTCGGACGACCACAGACTGTTTTCCTTCGTGGTGATGAAGGAAAACTTGCAGGGTTTTTTTTTCTAAGTCCACACACAAATCTTTTTTACGCACACACAAATCTTTTTTACAAGTACAAAATATTTATGACCACATTTTGAGCCCATACTTGACCTCTTGCAAGGCAAGCGGGTCTGTCACACCCTTTACTGAGATACTGGGCTGGGCAGACATCTCCGAAATCATCAAAGATTTTGGCAAATAGGCTCTATCTTGGCAAACTGACCGGATATCTAAAATGAAACCACAAATATCCAAAGTGTATTTGGTGACACACAAACAGGGCTTTTCATAATGTATAGTTTAGTTTAGTTAGTTTCCACATGTCCGTTGTTGTGTTGGGAAAATTCTCACCGAAAGCATAGCCACATGAAAATGTTAATTAAGTATTCAATAGCGCATTTAAGTAATTTCTTTAATTTTAGCACGCCTGGCCCTCCATACTCACTGAAACTCGCACTAAGACACGTAAATTTCCAACTGCAACTCGGGATAAACAAACATACAAACAGTGTGATAAATTTTACTTAAGTACTAGAAACTTAGTGTTCCCTTTTGAGAGTATCTTCTTTAGGTCTTTATACATTAGCGCCTCACAAGTTTCTAGTTAATTTAACAGACATCCATTTCACCTTGTAGTCCTGTTTTGATTATGGATCAGTTCTGGGTCTGGTTGAATTGGGTTTTAGTCCCTGTCTTGATACAGCCCTGATTTTGTTCTGCCATGCTGCTTAATTTAAAAAACAAACAAACTAGTTTACAATGTCCTGCATATGTGATATTTTTTTTCTTATATTAAGTTATTCTTTTTCAAACAAAACTCAAAACACAGCCTAATAAATCTTCAACTTCACAGCATGAAGGATGCATTTGAGGGCCGCATTTCGAGCAGCCTTCAAGTCGGGGGTGAGCGCACTAACGTGCCTGGAGGCCGTTTTAATGAGTGTTTGCTGGAAAACGAAAAATACAAGAAGGAGTCTGCAAGAAGGATTTGTACGTTTTCACTGTGGAGGAGTTTGCGTAAGTCCTAGTAAATCATTTTCTCGAGTGTGTACGTTACACATGCTAATTTTTAAAATCGTTTTTATTATTTTGCTAGCTAGCAAACTCGCGGGATAAATGATTGAAATGCACGCAGTGTGATGTACGGTGCCGCTATTCTAACAGTTAGTTATTGCAGGGTAATTTATGGAATATGCTCTGAATTTAACCAAGATTACACAGCAGTAGCAGTAATGCGAGTTATTTCCCCAAAGTGAAAGCTTTAAACGTTAGCCCGATGCTCAACTAGCCAACTCAAGCTTTCTGATTGAAGGCTAAAAGCAGCGTTGTCACTAGGGCTGCCACAAACGATTATTTTGATAGTCGACTAGTCAGCGATTACTTTTGCGATTAGTCGACTAATCAGATCATCATCCATTGAACATAAACCATACAGCTTATTGCACCAGCAGCATCTGCTCTTATATAACTATCATTAGCTTTCAGCTTTAAGTGTTTAAGGTATGTGCTAACTAAAAATAAAGACAAGATGATAGTTTATTAAATTTTAATGACATTTGCAGATTGTTTCGGTGAAGTTTAATAAACTCCTTGCTATCTAAAATATAACAGGACACCGGAGTAAATTCTCGAGCATCTCACACTTCTGATAATCAGCTGTCTGCTTGATGTTTATTCAGCTGTGTAAAAACTATAACTTTAATCTCAGCCAAACCGATTTACTCAGGAACAAATAAAACACTGAAAAAAGCCAAACAACATTTTGAAGTTATCTAAGTGACTCATATATCATGTTTAACCTGAGTAGTGAAAGACGGCGGTGGGTTTGAAAACGATTTGCCGGGAGTCCGTGTTCTCACGGCTCTAGTTAGCCTAGCCCCCGGCTAGCTATCGAGCTAGTGGGTAACAGATGCCTCCGAAAACGTCGGGGCGCTTTTGAAAATATGCGGTGTCTTGATAAACTGAGCAGATATTTGAGGTTTACACAGCTACATTCAAGCCTGAAAATATGTTAAACGTTTATTTTGTGACCCAAAAAGAATAATAAGAGTGATATTAAAACTAACTAGCTGCCGCCATTGTTGGAAACTAAGCAGGGCCGCGATGGGCCGCGCTATGAATTCTGGGACACAGTTTCTTCTTCTTCGGGGTTTAACGGCAGCTGACATCCTTGGACATGCAGTGCTGCCATCTTCTGTTTCAGTCCATTATTACACTCTTAAATCCTGCTACTGACTCCTGCGTCTTTTGGGATCTTACAAAGCTTCAAACGACGCGTCGACTATTAAATTAGTCGTCGACGATTTTGATAGTCGACGTAATCGTGACTAGTCGACTAATCGTGGCAGCCCTAGTTGTCACCAAGTAAACAGAATATTGATTATATTTTGGTGTATTGCTGCAGTTTTTTCAAGTATTAACTTGGTGCTTTTGGCAACCTCAGGGGGAATTAATGGTAATATGACTGATCCTTATGGACACAAAGAATATAGACTTTTTTATGCTACCGAAGTTCCGTGGCTTTCATTCAAAATCTGTTTATTGTTAAACAACTTGAACATTATAATGGCTTCAAACTCACATTGAGGCCTGTGGGGCACTATCAGCCACTGAAACAGTAGACAAATGAATATTTCATACCTTAAGGCTGCCTGTTTATTTAAGGGAGATGAACAATACATTATAATTGTATATAATAATATCACAGATGATAGATTAAATAGGTTTTTGATAGATGCTTGTGCATTGTTAAAGTCTTATATGTTGAATGGATCTGAGTATGTCATCTGTTCAAAGCCTCTCCCAGTCAGTGCTGTTCTCTATGCCTGTCTTACTCTACATGATATTTTTTAACATCAGCATGCTAAAGGACTTGTTTGGAAGAGACTGCAATTTTATATGCTAAAATGTGTTTTTCTTCTGGGCCAAGTTGGTGAAAACACTTTATTATCCTCTAATAGATTTTTTTAAATGCTTGGTGATGGTAGTACCCAAAACTAGCTGCATCAGGTACTTCCCTGTGTATTTGGAGAGGATCAGAAGTCCCAGGAATAAAAAAAAAAAAAGCCCCCAAAGCAAAAACGGCAACTAATTATTTATCTGCACAGCCGTACAAGTGGCTGACTGCTAGTTTGGTCCTCTGAGGCCGTGTCCTAGTCAGTGTGTTCTCTCTCTTCTGTTAATTGAGCGTTTTTGTTTGTTTTGTGCAGTTCTGGCTAATAAGTGAAATTAATAAAAGCCGCAGAAATATTTTCATTGCATTTCTGTTTGTTCTGTACTTGCTAACTGTCAGTTCAGAAGAAAATATAGCTGCTGTTTGCCAACAAACTCAGTTCCTTTGCCCGATAATTTACTTCAAAAAAATGCCTACATATATATTTATAAGCTGAGTTATTATATAGCTGAATAATTATATCTTTCAATTAATAACTAATAATGTTTCATTATAAATTTGTGTCTTTTAGCTTCTTCTGCTTATTATTGTTATCCATCCATTTTCTTCTGCTTATCAAGGACTGGTTTACCCGGGCTGCAGCCTAAGCAGAGAAGCCCACATCTCCCTCTCCCCAGCCACCTCCTCCACTTCTTCTGGGATAACACCAAGACATCCTCAGGCCAGCTGAGAGATATAGCCTCTCCAGAGTGTCCTAGGTCTGCCCTGGGGCCTCTTTCTCCTTTTCTCATCAGAAAACTTGCTACAGGCTCCTCCACCCCTGCTAGCCCTTCTGTCCTGCCCAGGATGGCGCCCCTGGTGCCCCCTCATAAGGTCCAGCAGTCCTACCGTCCATCCAACAGCTCCTTCTCCCCTCTTACAGCCCCTATGGGAGCTCCATCTGTGGTGGCTATAGGCCTTACAGCTACAGCTACGGTGGCGGCTACAGCCTGGGAGGATACAGACACACACCTCACCTTGAGGACGTCCCCCAGCATGTTTGTGCAGCAGGCTGAAGAGATGGAACAGCAAGCACTCACATATTCATGGTTCAGATCCCTCCAATCTAAATAATTTCAGGCCAATTTCAAATCTGCCTTTCTCAGCCAACATTCTGGAAAAGATAGTGGCTGCACAGGTTCATCGTCATCGCACTGTAAATAACCTGTACGAACAGTTTCAGTCCGGCTTCCGTTCATGTCACAGTACAGAAACATCTCTAGTAAAAATCACCAATGATCTTCTGCTTGCAGCTGAGTCTGGACTTATATCCATCCTCATTCTCCTCGACATTACAGCAGCTTTTGACACAATCTCCCACCACGTCCTCCTTCACAGATTAGCATCTATTGGCATCAGTGGTACAGCACTCGCCTGGTTTACTCTGGCCGCTCACAGTTTGTTCAATTACTCCCTCACAGATCAGTATCTACTCCACTTAATTCTGGTGTACCCCAAGGCTCTGTCCTGGGTCCTTTACTTTTTATCATCTATCTCCTACCCCTTGGTAATATTTTCAGGAAGCCTAACATCCAGTTTCACTGCTACGCAGATGACACCCAGCTCCAAACCCACAGCTACTCTCCCACCCACATCCATTTCTGACTGTTTAAGTGAAATCAAGGTCTGGTTTACTCACAACTTTCTTAAATTTAATAAAACAGAATTCATTTTAATAGGCACCAAATCAAAACTGACCAAAGTCCCAACCAGTCTTTCATTATCCATCGATGACTGTTGTCACACCCTCCCCTCAGGTTAAGAGTCTTGGTGTCATCAGCACTCTGTCCTTCACAGCACATATTTTCATCTCTGTAATATTAACCGCCTTCGTCCTTCACTCACTTCAAACAGTACCGACATACTTGTCGATGCTCTTGTCACATCTCGTTTAGCTTACTGTGAATCCCTTTCTTTGTGGTCTACCTCATAAATCTCTCCATAAATTGCAGTTAGTTCAAAATACAGCTGCTCGTATTATTTCCAGAATTAGATCCACTGAACATATAACACCAGTTCTTAAACAGCTCCATTGGCTTCCAGTTCACCTCCATGTCAACTTCAAGATCCTGCTTCTCACTTTCAAAGCGCTTCATAACCTCGCTCCTCCATATTTATCTGATCTTCATACGTACTCACTCCATCGTACACTCCGCTCTTCTTCCCTTCTGTCTGTTCCACCTGCTCGCCTGACTACCATTGGACTCAGAGCCTTTAGTTGTTCTGCCCGGAGACTTTGGATGCACTTCCACCAGATCTCCAGACCACAAACTCTCTCACCACTTTTAAATCATGTCTCAAACCTCATCTATTCAGCACTGCATACAGCTGATCTGTCTTAGTCCATTTTTACCTTGCTCAGCTTTTATACTTTCATACTTGTTTTTGTTTTTTTCTTAGATACCTTATGTCTAAATTTTATTTTGCCAGGTTTTATTATTTTGTATTGTTGCCATTGTTCTTGTGCTATTGTAAGGTGACCTTGAGGGTCTTAAAGGCACCTATAAATAAATGTATTATTATTAGTAGTAGTAGTATTAGTATTAGTATTAAGGTGGCAAAGACCAAGGAATTGCTCGTGGACTTTAGGAGGACCACTGTGACCCCTGTCTCAGTCCAGGGGGGTGATGTAAAGGACTATAAATACCTCAGAGTGCACACAGATAATAAACTGGACTGGGTTAAAAACACCACTGTGCTCTACAGGAAGGGCCAGATTCATCTCTGAGGTCTTTTAACGTCTGTCAGACAATGCTCAGGATTTTTTATGAGTCTGTTGTGGCCAGTGCTATCCTCTGTGCTGTTGCATGCTGGGACAGCAGGTTGAGGGTCACAGATGCCGACAGATTCAATAAACTGACACAAGGCCAGTAATGTTGTGGGGATGGAGCTGGACTCCCTTAGGGGGGTGTCTGAGAGGTGGACGTTGTCCAAGATAAGGACAATGGTGGATAACACCTCCCGCCCACACCACAGCGTGCTGGCCAATCACTGGAGCACGCTCAGTGAGAGATTGAGATTACCCATAATGCATCACTGAACGACACAGGAAGTCATTCCTACCTGTGTCAATCATGTGTATTTAATTTCTGTAAACTTCTGGAGATTTATAATTGAGCTATTTCTTATATCTATAACTTTGTAATATTTAGTTCAATCTGTTGCTGTTATCATCACAGCATTTCCTTAGAGATTAATAAAATATTCTGATTCAGAGCCACAACTCCCAGAAACTGAAGTGGGCTCCAGAATCAGAACCACGTCAGCTGAACAGCTCCTCTTCCTCCTGTCCCTGCTGAGCAGGATGAAGAACACAAGCGGTGTGATCACGGAGATGGTGAGTTTGTTGAAATCAAATATTTTCCTGAGTGATGCTCGTTTCTGTGTCGTGGGTTTGGAGGTGAAGCTTAAGATCAGATTTCATGATTTCTTTCTGATCTATGTGAATTTGTTTGTAGTCTCCATCATCACAGTTTGTTTTTAATGGATTTGCTTTGTTTTCATTATAAATCTTCAGAATTTTTAATTTAACACTAAAACTTTATAAAACACACAAGTCAGTGTTTTCCTTTTAAGCAAGTAACCTATAAAAACTGAGCCTTTAAAATTGATTTCTTTATCAGTTGTGACACGGAGAGCAGCTACGCAGTGAGCCGGCGCCCCCTGCTGGAGCAACTGCATCAGTACCATTCACTCCAGTTACTAAAAGCTTTGCACTCATGGATTTATCCAAGCATGCGTTTACCATTGTGAATACTTTCCTCTGATAATCACGACGTTTGTGGGATTTGAGGTTATCTCTCATGCTGCGGGCCTGAAGATCAATGACAGCCTCTTTCATTTTTCATTAAAAATGTCTTTTTTAGAGTAATGTGAACAACAGGAAAGCAGAAATTGCAACAAATATAACAATAGTTCTGTTAACATACTTGGACCGGATTGGTTATAATGTATAATAACACTGAGTTATAAAGATACTGTGGAACCCCGGCTTACGAAGACCCCATTTAACGGAAAATTCAAGTTATGAAGGTACTTAACGGCAATATTTCTGCCTGTGTTACGGCAAAATGTATGGGCAGAAATCTGTGCCATCAGAAACTGAATTTGAATAAGTTAAATTTGAAATTGAATTTATGGTTTGAAAATGAATT